>NC_045739.1:7975158-7976626 GCF_008692095.1 Etheostoma spectabile
GTGTGTGTGTGTATGTGTGTTTGCGTGGGCATTATTTTACACTATTGCCTCCCTTTCACAGACAGTACACTCATCATGCCTGTCACTTCCTGTCCTCTGTGCTAATGATTAATAGATGGTGGTGGTACAGTCAGAATCGTAGCCAGAGCAATAATAGATGAATGTTTTATGCTGCCATTGGTTCTTTAAATGAATGCCAGAGGTACTGTATCTCGATGCTTGGCTGCTGCTTTCAGCTACCATGGCACTCCGTCAACATCCTGTGCATCTTTCATGTGCATGTATCCTTTCCCACTGCGTCATGTTTTCCTGCCTTTCCTTTAGTCTCATCTCGCTCATTTCCTCCACATCTACACACATGGGGGTCTCTAATAGGTGTTTCCTTCAGCTGTGGTAATGGTCAGATAGTCTCTTCTAGACTTTACTGCCTTGACCTGTAGAGTTATTCAACCTCAGACAGTTAAACTGCTACAGGGTCATATCACGATTGCTAGCAATAAAGTATGTAACTTTTTTAAAGATTATTTTCTTTTGCAGCTAGAGCGTTACTTGGTCTCGTATGGACATTATCTCATGGTGGCAAATTTTAGATGTACTGTATAACTGCCATTACAGACTCAGTTTCCTAAAATAATGACTTTTCTTGTGCTTCTGTTGTACTACATTTTTGCATTATAATGTCATTGTGACTTATGGGGACAGTGGCTGGTGTTTATCAAACATTACATAGTCAGTAAGGTTTACATGTTTTTTCTCTGTCTGTCTGGCTAGCTGTGTGTATCCACAACACTGCATGCATGCACTGAAAAAATAAACTGCAGCAACATCATCCAATATATGCAGAGAAAACTGAGAGACTATTGATTTTGTGGCAAAAGAGGAGGCTACTAACGGATGTGTGAATTTGTCATCCAGGGAGAGCCTCAGAGGGCAATGGCCAGTGCAATCATTGGCAGAGAGGGGTCTGTAGGGAGAATTCCACACACAAACATGCTAATGCCCTTCTTTATAAAGACACAGAGGCAAGGAGTTCATAGTAAATGATCTAAGTAGTAGACGTCCAATTTGTTTCAAGTACAGCAAGCCAAACCTTAAAAGCTGACAAACAGATCTGGTGAAAGCCCAGAGTTATTCGGGGTAACAGCTGTTTCCTGACCATGTTTCACAAAGGCGCCATCATGTATATAGCCATGTGGGTGACAATCTGATGGTAATAAAACAGTCTCACTGTTTAATTACATCCACAACAGGTGTCTGATGTAGACACGGGGCACACAAAGCGAGTCACTGTGTATTAACCAGAAGTGATGTGCAGAGAGAAGAATACTTGGATTGACTCCTCTTTGCTGTTAAAGTGAAAAGAAAGGTAGGAATAAAGAAATCGTTTGCAACACTGTTTTATTAGGTCACCTCAGTAAATAAAAACACATACAGCTGTGTCTGCGAGAGAGAGAGAGAGAGAGAGAGA
>NC_045739.1:7976636-7977707 GCF_008692095.1 Etheostoma spectabile
GAGAGAGAGAGAGAGAGAGAAGAAAGAAAGACAGTAGGGGGTGTTACGATACACAGAAGTCAAGGTTCCGTGCAAGTTTGATACAGCTGGGGAAAAAACAAATGCATAAGGATCTGTTTCTTTATTTTGAACAGACAGTATTGCAATTGTCAAAGAAACTAAATTCTCTTATGGTGGACTGGGGTACAGAAGTATCCTTTTGCCCACTGGCAACATTGGTAATCCATTTGTCTAAAGGCTGCTTGAAAACATAAGGTGTTGGGCTCATCTTTTTATTGTCCTGGCACACTTTTCTAGTCTTATTGACTACTCCAAGCGCTTTTACACAGTACAGGAACCATACACACACAGTCATCAACTGTGGCCGAGGCTGCCATACAAGTTGGCATCTGCTCATCAGATAAACATTCACACACGTACACTGACAAGCATCAGGAACAATTCGGGGATCAGTATCTTGCCAAATTACACTTTAACATGGGACTGCATGGCCAGGGATCAAACCACCAACCTTCCAATTAGTAGGCAACAGCTCTACCACCTGAGACACAGCCAGCCCATGCGGAACGTGCATTAGCATGTTGGATGTGTTTCCATTGACAGACACTACAATGGTAGAGCAACGCTAACACAACTCCTCGTCTTACTGCATACACACCTCTCCTCCAGCTTCGCAGTTCATTTGCACTCACCACTGTGACTGACTCGCACGCCAATCAGCTTGTTGTGCTAAACTCAGCACTTGCTAACAGCAGTACGGCTTAGCGATTCTGGGCATAACTTGTGCTTCGGTTCCCACAGTACGTGCATCAATCTACATACTGTGTGTTCTGTCTGTGTGGCTGCTAGCACCGAACAGTGACACCCTTACCGTGACGTTTAAGCACACATAGACAAACCGCTACAGCCCTAATAGACAACATTAACGAAACAGATGGAGGCACATTTTTGAAGCACATTTGGAATAAGGATACGTTAAAATAGGAGGAGGAGAGGGCACTACATCACTGATCCTCTTGGTGGGAATGTCTGCTGCTGCAGCTCTGAATGTGTGTGTGTGTGTGTGTGTGT
>NC_045739.1:7977717-7984683 GCF_008692095.1 Etheostoma spectabile
GTGTGTGTGTGTGTGTGTGTGTGTGTGATAATTATGTACTCAACACATAATTCTCATTTACAGCCTAGCGTTACCATGGAAACACAAACAACCGAGCAGAAGATGAAATGTTAAAAATATGACAAATATGAAGAAAAAGAAGTCACACCTCATCTTTGTGTGTGCTTTTCAACTAACATATGTATATTGTAACATGCGGTTAGAGTAAGTATAAGTGTATATTCTGCACAGCAGTGTGTGAGAGTTTTGCTGTATGAATGTGAAGGGGGAGGGCAGGAGACAGAAGGAGAGGGATGTGTGAGATAATAGAAGAGAGGGGAGGCGGTAGAGAAGGAGGGGCTGATGATGGGAGTGTGGATGGTTTCTATTTTTAGCCCACATGTGTGATATGCCAATAGGTGTTGTTCAAACCACAGAGTAAGAAAGGCTTCCGCAGGCTTTGATTTACCGATTTTGTGCATTCTCACATTTGAAAGTCAACACTAAAATACAGATGTTGTCTGGTCTCATTGAATTGCATTTCTGTAGGGATAAAACTACTGTAACTAAAATAATTACAGTCCATTTTTCAGATGAGTGACTGAAGATAACTGTTGCCCCCAATGTTTCCTTTTCCTTGCCAGGAGGCAAAAGTGCTGAAAGCCACCCTAAAACCAAGTCAATTGAATGTGTTGAAATTAAATTGAGTGCACTATGGAAGCTGCAGAAAAAAGTCCTATCACAATGAAATCAAATCAGGATTACAGGCATAAAGCCATTCAATCACTCGTTAATCCCAAAATGATTGGGCTTTGAAAGAATAGATGCAAAAACACGCGCACGCACGCACACACACACACACACACACACACACACACACACACACACACACACAAATTGGATTAAGTAACATCAATGAATCCAAATTGTGGAGCAATATCAATAGTAACAGATCCAGACAATTTCTCAAACTCCATGCTAAACACAATAAACTGGTCCAGAAGTTGCCCGGTTAGCTCAGTTGGTAGAGCAGGTGAACATATATCAAGTTGTACTACTCAACGCAGAGGCTTCGTGTTCAAATCCGACCTGCAGCCTTTTGCAGAATGTCATTCCCCCTTTCTTCATCTGTCCTGTGGAAATATAAGCCTAAAAAGGCCCCAAAAAATAATCTTTGAAAGAAAAATATGCAGTATATATTGGTCCAGAGGTAGGACACTGTGAGTGAGAAAGTCAGATCAACTGTGGCCAAATTACCACACAATGTTACAAGTGGCTTCCCTTTCTGTGATACATCTTGGTTTGTAATGCTGCAGTGCAGGAGCCACAATCACTTACTGGATTATATGGTTATCACATCAATCACTCCGTGCTGTGGCTGGACTCCACTTACTATAGCAGTTATCTGATAATCCTTTCATAAATGGCCTGATGAATGGCACAGTTCTCTGACTTTGGTCTAATCGTAATTGCATCTGTCTCCAATGGAGACTGTCTCTTGTCCCTTTTTGTCTTTGTCTCTCCAAATCATTCTCTGAAAAGGGGGTCGTGTACAAACAACAAAACTGAGCTTGACTGGCAGGGATAGAAACATACACACAAAAGTATGCTATGGAAATAATGTACAATTTAATACGATTTTAATATTTAATTAATATAATACACTGACAATGCTAACATGCTCATGTTTAGCAGGCATGTTTGTAACATTCACCATGTTAGTTCAGCATGTGAGCATGCTAACATTTTCTAACTAAACCCAAAGTATAGCGAAGATTGATGGTAATGCCATTAGTGGTGCAAGTTGCTTCCAGTATGGCTACATTGTTTTTTTATATTTTAGGTTAACTGGCCATATACCAAAAATATCAACACACTCAGGTCTTGTTGGGCTCAGGCTGAGTTGTAGAGCTTAAGTATAATCACTACAGCCCTGTTTTGTTCATTATTTTGGGTCCACACCAGTGGGGGGCATATGACGATTTGAAAGCAATCATGACCAGGAAAGCTAAAAATAGCAGTAACAAAACTTTAAAGCACAACAATAATGCCTGACGTCTACACACAGCAAGCAAGAAAGAAAGTAAAGATTTAGAAGCGGTTTTACTCTGGTTATGAATAAAGGGTAAGGTGTAAATAAAAACAAAACAATTGAAAGGAAAAATAAGCTTTTCTGTAAAACAACCCAAACATCATCGGCTCTTTTAGAAACAAACACAGGCTATTGTTCTGATGCTATGCAAACAACAAGTTAGACAAACCAGCCTCTGCACACTCTGGTGTAGTAAAGCTTTTTTTTCACAACATCAAAACAACCAATATCTTTGCAGGATCTGCAGAAGATATTTAAGCACATTGAAATCTGCTTCACTCACTTTAGCTTTCCATGCATATACACATATGGATGCATTTATGCAGACAGGCACAGGTACTTACACTACACAAACATGCAAATAAACACATTTGGAACTGTAAAACACTCACTAGCAGCCATCTGTGAATTTCTAAAAGCATTTGGCCAGGATTTTGGAATCAGTCTGCTTGTCCATGGGGGCTGGCTCAAATCTGTTACTGTTTTTTCCCAGCATGCCTTCTGTATAGAACACACATCAATGACCTCACGGCTGGAGACTGGAGCACAGGCCAAGTTTACGACTGCATTCTACAGTAAAAAGTAAAACACACACACACACACACACACACACACACACACAAAGAGAAGTCCATTTTCTATCTCTGTTCTGTCTTCCCTAACAGCTTTACTCCTGCCTTACCATTTTTGCCCTTTCTGCATCGGTATTCGTTTCTCCTGGTTCATTGACCAATGGACTGCACTCTTCAACCTCATCTTAACATTCTCTTTGCATCCTCTCTTTTTCTGTCTTTGTGAAAGTATAGGGCAAATTGGTCAAACTCACTAATGATGAACATCAATGTGAGGAAACAAGACATCTAACATTTACAAGTCTTCAAGGAAGGTGTAAGCTCTGCTATTGCTGTTTTGAAAAACTGTGGGAAGAAAGCAGGTAAAGAAGTGAACGCTGATGTGTAATTCACAATCCAACTTCTGCTAATTATAGCAGATCATCTGCATCTGTTTAAAAGCCACAGATCCCCCGTGGTACAGCTAGAGCACAACCAACACAGAAACACTTCTGGAGCTGTGTGGTGTGTGTCGTCTCTTCTGTCTCTCACTCAGCCTTTAAACAGCTCTTCTCGCTTCCCAATTTGCTTCTGACTTTCTGGCTCATGCATACATGCAACTCATCAAATCACTTGTGAACAGAGTGGGGCTCATGGAGATACAGATGGTCTAGAGGTGTGAATGGCCTTGAGTTGCCCGATCAAGGGGAACAATTGGAAAGCGGTTGCTCCACTTACGGCCACCTGCTGCCATCCTGGTCCACCTGGCCTGGGATTGTTTATTATGTTCCAAAGCACTCGACCACAACCTTCATCATTCATCTGATCTATATCCACACATTAGGCTGTCGCTATCATCACCGTCCAACACAGATTAGCCATATTTGTGTTGTGAGGTGAGTGGATAGGAACCTGGGTTGCATAGATAAATCCCCCGGTATGGTGCTGATGTTTTATCAGTTCAGACAACGGACCCAGCATGTAAAGTGTTGGCTGTACAAGAAGAGAGCAAAGTACAGTGTAAACTGTAAAGGGCTAGTGGATTATGAATTTTCTTATGTTGGGCAACATGTTTTTTGTAATTCTGATTAGTGTCTCTCAGAAAAGTAGAAACTATCCAAACATGAAATCAAAAAAAAATCATATGAGAGACAATTTCGACATAAAAGTGATAATGTGAGGGAAATAGTCTTCTGGAAATAAGCAAAGTTGTAGTAGCTCGAATCAGAAGTAAGTCTTTATTTCTGCACAGGATTGTTGTAGAACAGTTTAAGCGGATCTTAAGGAACCTGAAGAACGTTTTTTGGTTTGATAAACTTCCTTAAAAATTGTATAAGTAGATTTATCTACAAATTTCAAACATTAACATAACTAATCTTGTTATGAAAACTCTGAAGCATTTGTGCATTCATTGGATGGTGATAGCTTGGAGACAGGCAAGGCAGGGGTGAGAGAGATGACTTGAGACATGGTGCGCATGCTCTATCAGGTGACCTATAGAAAACTCTTTTAAATAGTACAGTATACTGCCATTATATGTGAGGGGAAATTTAAAGTTACCAAACATTGCGTGCTGGCTTTCCCTACTTTGTGTCATCAGCAATAATACCCTTTAGAAAGACAAACTGTTCATTTTCATTCTACCTGAGCAGCAGAGGAAATTTTCTCTATCAACTTTATAATTTAGAAGTACAGACTCTGCGGAGTGTTTTTCCCCTCATTAACAAAAAATGTGGTAATCCAACTGTTGTTCCTATGTATTTGTATATCTATGCATTTCATAGAGGCCAAGATAAGACCAACAGGCTTTACGTGTCTTTATGCTTCATCCCTCACCTCCTCATCCCTAGTTTTTGTAGTATTAATAATGAACAGCAGCTAATTTTCTCTTTCACCTCACAAATAGTAGATGAGATTCTCCCACTGTGTCGCTACACACGCTCAAGGCTATTGAGAATAGAGCACAAACTGATGAATAAATTGTAATGGAGCCTGCTTTGAGTGCCAGTGTATTGCAGCTACGCAGGTTCAAAGTCCAGTGTGTGTGTGCGTGTGTATGTGTGCGTGTGTGTGTGTGTTATTTGCAGTTTTGTTGTGTACTATGAGGCATTGCAATGCAGAACTTAGAAAAGGAATGTTCTACTTTTAAAACCCTTAGACGTAATGCGTTATGAAGAGAAACAGAGAAAAGAAAGATAAGTGGTGAGATAGTATTTGAGATTACATATGCAATCGAGATATTTCCCCTGCAAAATCAAATGTGTTTATATCTAAGAATTACATCTAAACTAAAATGAGTATGGTACAACATGAATAAGAAGATACTAGAAAAAAAAGAAAAATCAGGTTTTAAATTTTCTTTATAGACACTTTTTCAGATTAGATTCAAAACATCATCATGATTTGACTGAATGTTAAAACCCCATTTCCTCACACTCAAACTACCCACGATATGCACATTTGACAGCAACACATTTCCAGGTTAGGCCTCCTGTGTATTACACCCTTCATTTGGACATTGAGGTTATGTCACATCCACCAATCCTCTGCAGAGGAACAAAATCAATTTTCTCACACTGTGCATGTGTTCAGTTGTTCCTCTTTTGTAAGATTGAAGTGCATTTCTGTTCCTGCATACAATTTAATTTCATTTATTAAACAGGGAAGGGTTAAAAGTAATACTAAGTTACAGTTTAAATGGGTTTAAAAACTGGTTTCCAGACGGTTCCTGTTCTGCAGAAACATAAAACTTAGAACACAGTTACGGCACATAAAGAAAGAAACACATGTACAGGACATTAGCAACTAAAAACAGCAATACAGACAGTGCAAACAAGACTTGGACAATACTTGAACAATCAATGAGTGCAAGTGTAACCGTTGAGGAGAAACAGTTTGTATGCCTTTTTGAAATAAATGATGGTTGGTAGTGTTCTGATGTGATGGGGAATGTTATTCAAAATTTTGGTGTAGGTATGAAAAAAGGATTTTATGACCATAGCTGTTTTTGTATGGGGGGACTGGAATGAAAACCTGTGAAACTGACCTAGTGAGGCGTACTGGTGTCATATTGTGTGTCGGGAGAAGTGCAGCAAGTGTTGGTTAAGTGCTATTTTGAATCTGAAAATACTAAAATGTACTAGCGTGGCTCTTTACACAGTTCTTGTAAGCCAGAGTGTTTGAGCGTGTGAGTGCAATGCAATAGTGAGACCACTTTGGAAGATTACTATGGATCTTTAGAGCTCGATTATGTAGTGGTGCTATTGGTTTAGTAATTTCCTTAGTGGTAAGAGACCAGATTGGAAGACAGAACAATTTTGTTGAAAATACAATTGCATGTAGGTAGGTTTCAGAAACAGAAAAAGTAGAATACCAAGGTTATGGAACATCTCCCCTCAACAGCTAAAGTGGTGACCCTTCAGCATGATTTGTTACCCACAGTAAACTTTCACTTGCCTTGAGAAGTGCTTCTAAATGTGTTTTGCATATCCGATGAAAAATGGATGGACTTATAAGCTCTCTGTGCTGAGCAGGACATTGATGTGGTGTTAATTCATGCTAATAAGATTAAAACATAATGCAGATTGTCTCCTGTGAAATGAGGCTGGTGAAAATCCTTTGAGGAGACTTCTTATTGAGCGGCAGTGGACCATGGCCTCGCTCCTTACAGGGCAGAGAGGTAGAAGATGGGTTTCTCACGAGAGGGGTTTGGAAATTGAATTAATACTGCCACCAGTCAACCCTTGAAGGGGAAAAAAAGGCTTACTGAAATCTACTAATGGTGTTAGTCCAAGACTCGGGTTTTATGCTCTTCACAGTGTTCGGTACTGTCAGATGGCAGAATTAATCCCTCAGCATGAGTAATCCCCCAAAGACATCTGGATAAAAAAAGTTGATTCCTACATCAGCTTTGTGAAGGACATGTCCTACTATATGTCTATCCACCAACACAGGAATGAAAGTAAATACTTCCAATATAATATAATTGGGCACAATGTTTAACCACAAAGCGATGACTGGAGTATGCTTTTTATTTTTAATAAACCGCAGCAAATCAAATGTCATGACAAGAAATCCAGTAAGATCATCCTCAGTGAAGCTTGTCAGGGAGAAGTCAGAAGGACCCACACACATAGGCACACATACATTAAAGCAGAGGGAACAGCTCCAGAGACAAGCATTAATCCCCACAGATTTAGTGTAGCAGAACAATTGCTTTTGTCACCCTGGGTAATCAGCACAGAACACAGTTTATGAATACAGTACACATAGAATCACATTGAGAGAATGTTTGTGTATTTGAGAGAGAGAGAGAGAGAGAGAGAGAGAGAGAGAGAGAGAGAG
>NC_045739.1:7984693-7994515 GCF_008692095.1 Etheostoma spectabile
AGAGAGAGAGAGAGAGAGAGAGAGAGAGAGAGAGAGAGAGAGAGAAAAGCATGTATATCAGTGCAAAAGTGAGAGCATAAAAAAATGGAACAATGACGTCTACCTGTTCAAAAGCCTTGGCTGCGAGTCTGGGAAGATTAATCAGACTCATTCAGACAGCGTTTATCACATTCTCTACAGGGAAATGAGAGGTGATTTATTTCTATAACTTGGCCTACATATATGGAGAACTATCACTCACAATCCCTTCAGCCCCATTATCCACTCTGTAATGAGCGTGTCTGCCCAGTGGACACAATACTGTCTAATCCATAATTGTTTACATTCTGGTGTTTGCTCACAGCCAGCTAAATCAAGGGCCACTCCAATAAGACGACTAAAACAATGCATCACTAAGTGATTGTGTAATCGTCCTCTTAAATCAGCCTTTTCTTTATGCAAATAGTGGAATCAAAGCAAGGAGGAGGTGGAGTTTATAATACTTAAAAACAGGTACATACTCACCATTAATCTTTGGTTAAAAAAAATTTAAAAAAATATTCCTATCCACTACCAAATTTAATTGTATTATGTCATGTAAATGTGTATTGTTTTAGTAATAACTGAGGGATTCTGCTGTATATACACAGGACCTTGTTTGCATTGTTTTCTCAAGTCTTTCAGCACCTAGAGAAAGCATATTTTGAACTGCAGTTTAAGAACCTCACCTAGTGTTACTTATTTGTTTTGGGGATTTGTGCCTTTATTTCGCGGGTGGCATAGTTACAGGTGAGAAACATGTAAGGAAAGCAAGGGGAAGGTGATATGCAACGAAGGTTTCTAGCTGGAAAAAGTCTGGCTATAGTCAACACAGCAATCTCGGATGGAAGAAAAACATGCTCTGAATTATTGGCATTTCTTTAAACTAATGACAATCGTCTTGGGCAACAGCACCTCTGCAAAATAACAAAGTGAAAGACATTCGGTGGAATTTCTGGCAGCACCGGAACAATCCCGGAAGTGGAATGTTGTGATATAGACTAAGCTGGAACTTAACTGGGGACTTTGTCACACTGTGGACATTGTGATGTGATGCACAGTGGTACTGCTACACAACCAAATATGACTAATACCAATCAATAATTCATCATTCAAAACTGGTAACCTGTTGACAATATCAAAAAGGAAGCTCAGCATGAATTCTTACTGGAAGACTTCTATACATCCACCTCTCTTTACCTGAAAATGATCAGCTGTTTTGAGGCGTTCACTCTTCAGTTAAACCAACCAGAATTGGCAATGAATTCCACGAGCCAATCACAGCATTGCATCCCTGCTTTAATTCTCTTCTTCTCTATGCTGCTGTCAGTTGTCATTTCAGGTAAAGCGTGCAACCCTCCTCCTCCCCTACCACCTCCAGTCATAGTCACCCACGGCACCCTGGGTCCTCCTCTGGCTGACCGCTCCTGGGAAGGAACTTGTTTGGGTGACACGTGTACATTCAAAGGTTGTGTTAGTTAGTTAGAAAACTCAGATTGGACAGATAGTCCAGCTAGCTGTCTGGATTTACCCTGCAGAGATCTGAGGAGCAGTTAACCATAGTCCTCATAAATCAACCACAGTTTAAAATGCCAACATAAAGAAAGCAGAAGGTACCAGCCATCCGCCGAAATGAAAGACATCCGGCCGAAATGAAAGACATTCGGCGGAATTTCCGGCAGCACCTGAACAATCCTGAAAGTCGAACGTCGTGATATAGACTAAGCTGGAACTAAACTGGGAACTCCCACTGTGGACATTGTGATGTGAGGCACAGTGGTTCTTAGCGTTAAATGCCAACATTGACATACTGACATTCTCACAATGACAATACTGTTAGTATTCTGAAATCTCATCACTGTCGGGCGAAAAACCTTGTATAGACCAAACTGTTGCGTTTAGGGAAATGAAAAAAGGCTAATTTAAAAACATTTTACTAAGCCAAGCCCCTTAGATGAAACTATACAAAATTGCCTTGTCACTGTTAAAATATTTGTAAACCTACAGCAAGACATAAAGGAGGACCTAAGGCATTGATTTAAGAAAAAAAAATAACTTATGAAATATGGAGTATGCTTTTGTTTATTAGCAGTAAACACATCTGAAGGTAGTTGAGGATATTTCACTCGGGACAGTGGCAGACAACTGACTGACCAACCGAGAGACTGACACTGGCATCCCTAGAGCCACAACGCGAGCATGACTAAAATTGGCTAAAAACCCAAAACATGAGCCTTTATATGTTTGCACGGACAAATCCATCCCTGTTACGTGACAATCACAAGTATGAATGCTGAAAGAAATTGTAAGAAGGTTCACGGTTGGGTTTTGCCATGTATCTTTAGACCCAGCAGCCATCAGGATGCTGATAACCACCATCTCATTTTCAAGCTTCTCGCTGAGAGGCTGCTGATAATTGAATTGAAAGTGGGCACAAGTCTAGTGGGCTTGGAAGGAATAGTTGTAGGCAATCAGCTGTGTCAGACAGTAAGAGAGTAAGAGAGAGAGAGAGAGAGGAAAAAAGATGGAGAGAGTCAGTTTCTATAATGAAATGGTTACACATCTGACGTACTGTTTTTTTGCTTAAACACCTTGAGCATCACTCCAATTATTTGCAAAGAAGTCAGTCAGGACACACTGTCCTATGACACGGCAGCATTTGCATGCATGGCACGTCAATGATGAAAAAGGGGGTTGCAAAACAAAGCACATGCTTGAAGTACCTCACTGAAAGGCCCTCCCTGTCAATTACCCTTCACAGTCACATTGGCAGCTACAAACTCCCCTCTTGGTTGACAGGTGGCCAGGTAAATGCATTTAGCAAAAGCTTGAAAGGCTTGGCGCTCAATATCTTTCATTTTATTATTATTTTTTTTTTGTTAAATGGGCTACCATCCAGATCTTTGCATTTAAAAGGGGAAAAATACATACCAACAACAAGGCAGAGGGGGCTGAGCGCGCAACTAGAGCCAAAAATAATCATTTCACTGGCAGATTTTGCAAGGCCAGCTGGGGTGCAGTATTGACTGTGTGACCGCAAACACAAAACACAAGCAGCAGGTAACAGCTCTACTAGCTAGTACATTCCTTCTTTTTGACATGTTTAATCTGGTCTTATTTATTCCTGATATAAAGGTAATTGATTCTTTGCAGATGTTTTTGAGCTTCTTGAACCTATTTTCACCTGCTACAAAAATGGACATTTCTTTAAGGAGCTATTGCAATCAAAAGGGAGATAACAGTTATGGTACTGCTACACAACCAAATATGACTAATACCTATCAATGACCTCTTGATAATATCAAAAACGAAGCTCAGTATAAATTCTTTCAGGAAGAATTCTAAACATCCACCTCTCTTTTCCTAAAACTGATCAGCTGTTTTGAGGCGTTCACTCTTCAGTTAAACCAACCAGAATTGGCAATGAATTCCACGAGCCAATCACAGCATGGCATCCCTGCTTTAATTCTCTTCTTCTCTATGCTGCTGTCAGTTGTCATTTCAGCTAAAGCGTGCAACCCTCCTCCTCCCCTTCCACCTCCAGTCATCGTCACCCACGGCACCCTGGGTCCTCCTCTGGCTGACCGCTCCTGTTGGCTCGTTCGATCTGGTCTCTGGGCTCCTTCACCACCACCACCACCAACGTCTAGACCCCATCGGGGGAATATATGCCTTCTCTACCCCTTTTAAAATTATTTTTATAACAATGGATTCTAATCTCCAAAGAGTACATTTCATTTTATGCATTTGTAGACATAAACCTTTGCATACTTGCAACAAATACTCTCCTGATTTAAATAGCCAAGTACTGTAGTTTTAGGGAGGGCAATTTTGGCTAATGGTTCACCACATTAGTCCAAATTATGGGATGGATTGCCATGCAATTTGGCACTGACCTTCAT
This sequence comes from Etheostoma spectabile, assembly GCF_008692095.1. Classification (NCBI taxonomy): domain Eukaryota; kingdom Metazoa; phylum Chordata; class Actinopteri; order Perciformes; family Percidae; genus Etheostoma; species Etheostoma spectabile. Next base: position 7,988,614 of record NC_045739.1, read on the forward strand.
GATCCCCAGAGAATGAATCCTCCCGATCTTTTCTCTAGCACTATCATGAGGATGACATCTGTGGTTTTGAATGAAATATCTAGACAGCTGTTGAATGGATTGCCATGGAATGTGGACCCCACATTCATGTCCCCCTCAGATTGAATTGTAGAATCTTTGGTAGTTCTCTGAGTTTTCCATTAGCCCCATCATCAGGTCAAAATGTTAGCATGTGGTTGTATTCCAGTACAGCTGGACATAAGTGTCCAGAATTTGCAGTAAATACTGTCAATTACAGAAGAATAATCTGTAAAAAAAAAAGACCACTTGATTCAAACAACTGATGTTGATAAAATGTATAGTTTCAGTCTAAATTTTACTCTGTATAGTAGGGATGCACAATATATTGTTCCATCAACTACATTGCAATGTGTGCATGCAATAGTAACATTGTATGACGTGCAATGTTAATGGTACAACTTTTTTTGCTGCTTTCACCGTTCTCCTTTCACATTTGTTACCGGCCGACCCTTTACCTTTATGACAGGTGGCATTGTGGGCAACGTTTATACGTGACTTAACATTAGTCCGATGGAGTTTGTTATGGGAAGTGAGGTTCTCCTTTGTGTAGAAAAGTACTATAAGCGGCAGCTGGAGATAACAAAGTGATGCAGATGCTTTTCCATTGCTAGTAAACCTACAGTAGTCAGTGTTTTACCTTCATTAAAAAGACAAAATAAATCACTTGACTTATGCTACGTTTTCATTTTTCACAGCAGAGTTGCCAGAAAACTGCTACGAGTCAGGCGAAAGCTAATATAGTTAGCCTCAAGAATCAAGGGGTCTGTCCCAACTAATGTTACGGTTTGTAGCCGCGAAGCTGGAAATGTAACTGTAATCTACAACAGAAGTCTGTGTCTGACATAATGTAATTTACACTGATTTATGTGATCATGGATATACAGTTTGTTTTTAGTGTGTGACATGCAGAACAAAGCTGTGACTCAGAAATAAAACGTGTTTTTGCCGATTCATCACTAGAAGTGTAACTGTCGCAAGCATCTCAATATCACTAACGTTATCCACATTCATACATAGACAAAATGATGTATCCAGCTACAAAAAGCCTGGAAGATGATAGTATAATAGAAGTACAACTAGGCGTTTTCATAGAGAGGTTACATCTCAAAAAATGCAAACAGCCAGAAAAAAATCTTACCATGGACCTCAAAGCGACTGCTTCCAAGAGATTGACAGGAGAGCTTGTGATTACGTGACAAAAAAACGTAATGATGGGATGCCCATTACCAGAGGAGTCAGCAGCTGAAGGACTTGGAAATATTTATCATTAATTTGAATGGCACACTTTCATCTAAAAAGATATAGCAACTACAATTTATTTAAAAGTTGTTAAAAACAAAAGCCTACCTTTGTTTTATTCAATGTGCTTTTATTAGAATTATTAAAAAAAAACAATATTTGACTTTTATAAAGACATTTTACAAAAATAGTCTGGAAAAGGGGGGGTGGGTCAACTTATAATCAGGGTCGACTTACATTCAGACCAATACAGTAAATATGTAACCATATGCCTTCACATTAACACACCAAATACATTGAACATTACATTAACACAAGCATGCACACACACAAAGTCTCAGGACACATATAAACTAGTCAATGCATTTGTTACTTCCAGGCTGGACTACTGTAATTCTTTATTATCAGGATGCTCAAATAAGTCCCTAAGACTCTCCAGCTGATCCAGAGTGCTGCAGCATGTGTTCTGACAAGAACTAAGACAACAGATCCTATTTCTCCTGTATTAGCTTCTCTGCATCGGCTTCCTGTAAAAACAAAGCCCTAAATGGTCAAGCACCATCTTATCTTGAAGAGCTCTTAGTGCCTTATTGTCCCGCTAGAGCATTACACTCCCAGAATTCAGAGTTAATTGTGGTTCCTAGAGTCTCTAAAAGTAGAATAAAAGCTGTGCCTTGTAATGCCGCACAGTGCCCTGCTATGCCATGAACTACGACTCATTTCAACCCCAACCGGCCGTCAGACACCGCCTACCACGAGCCTGTGTCTGTCCGAGGTTTCTTCCTAAAAGGAAGTTTTTCCTCACCACCGTCTCACTATTGCTTGCTCTGGAGGACTAGAAAAGTTCGGTCCTTGTAAATTATGTGGTCTAGTGTGGTCTAGACCTACTCTATCTGTAAAGTGTCTTGAAATAACTATTGTAATGAATTGATACTATAAATAAAATTGAACAATGTACAGTATGGCAATTAAAAAAAAAAAGAATCATGAGTAATGTGATGAAAGATTTGTCGAAATTGCTTCACCACTATTGGCTTTAATATCAAAGAATGGCTAAAGCATAATACATAAATTCATTAGTTTTGGATGCAATGTTCAGTCATTTCAGTCACTTTAAGTATCATCAATTCTTTGCCTACTGTTAATCCAGTCATTGGATTTACCATCTGTTGACTAAAAAATGTCTGCACCAAATTTCATCAGACTGTCAAGAAGACTAAAATAAGAGGGTGAACATGGACTGACGTTTCTATTGTGTGACCTCTTTTCTGTTACTTTCTCTTTAGCAGTGGTGGAAAAGGGGAATATGGGTCAGTGGGCCCTCTCTGGAAAGAAAACTGAAGTAGAGGAGAGGGAGGGTGAGGAAAGACAAACTGAGGGAAAGTGACAGCTGGGAGGTCAAAGTTGAGATTCACTTTTTCAGATATGCTTTTGTGCTTGTGTGTCAACGTATTTCCATCATAAAGAATTATTGAGTTCAGCTGGAGGTCAATGTTGTATAAAAAACCATGTTGATGCCAAAAGAGACTCTAGATGTTACTGAAGCGTTTTAATACACTCATACTCCCTCTGATTTCACTTTACAGCAAGTGGGATAGGACAAAGATATTTTATGCAACTGTGGCTTTTATTCACCAAGGAAAAACAAACTCTTAAGTCCATGATTTATTACAAATTTAGATTTGTGTTTCTGTAATGTTGGCTTCCCCCCACCACTGTCAGGGTGGAGAAGTAATTAATCCATAATTTATGACAAGTCCTGGTATATTAAAATTAAGTTACACAACCTTTCCAGTCTCTTAACTGTTACTTTTTCCAAAAATTGGCTGTTTGCCAGAAAAGAAAAAGAAGAAAAGCACTGTTGAAATACAAAAAACAAGACCACAGAGAAAACTTCATTAAAATAACAACTATTACTAAATACGTCCGTCAACAACCTTTTTTTGCATGACTAAACACTGTTTCGTGCTACTTGCTTTCAGCGCGTTTGGCGCAGCCAGTGCAGTGCGGACGGCGATATGACGCAATCGCGACAACTGTGGAGGGTCTGATTGCCGAGCTGCGCCTGTTCAACATTTTGTAACAATGTCGACATGGTCTCGCATACAACGTATTGCAATGATTGGCTACAGGAGAGAATAAGTCCGCTCTTTGAGCCACTCTGACCTCAATCAGTATGAAAGACCAGACGGTTTGCTGCGACCATAATTTAACCTGTGTTTTTCATCAGATAATGATAAAATAACATCTTACAACAAATACATAAATGACAGGATTACACTAAAGACTACACAAATACACTAAATGACAAGATTATTAGATTTGGCTAGAATAGATTGACTAAAATGCAACAGTTTTAATTTCCTAAAACTAAACTAAAATAGTTACGTTTCTTTGACTAAGACATGGAAATGTTAAGACTTTGAATCAACTAAAACTTGACTAAAAGAAAACAGGGAGAGGTTGACTAAAAAAAACACTAACAAGAGCCATTTGACTTAGGACTAAGACTAAATAAAAAAATAGTGGCCAAAATGACACTACCTATAATAGGTATTTCCTGACAATATTGTCAGGAAATAAAATCTTTGAGCCATGTCGTTCTGTCCATGAGGTTCTTGGATATACAGTAGGCTCCAGTATATAATTTGACAATTAATGATACGTAATTAAATATTTTCCTTATATGACCTCTACTCATAAAAAGGGTGTTGTTATGGCGTAAATTGCAGCTTTGTTGCTTGTTGTGATTTAGACCCCCTTTCCACCTGTATCAACATGTGACATGTGTCTGGACCTGACATCTAATCCACAGGCCTTTGCATTTATATAAATGTTTTTTTTTTCTTATTTAGATAGGACATCCAGATACAGATTGCTTATTAATGCCATGTATAAATGGAGAGCTGAGTTAGAAATTGCCTGCTCAATGCTGTTTTACATACAGTATACAAAAGTATGTTTTGCTGCTCTAAGAAGGTTCCCAAATGTTTGTTATCATGTTTTGTCTACAAACAGAAAATGATTTAACAGTAAAGAAGCATGACTGGCTGCTATGTGCTTATTAAACTTAAATCTATGCTGAGTTAAGCTTGTCATTTCAGCAAGCATTGTTATACTCTTTATTACCTCTCAAGCACTGGTCAACTAATCACTGTGTGCTTTAACTTGCAGTGATGGTGTTGTCTAACTCATGAATATTGAGTACTGTAAGTCTTTACGGATAATAGTGTACGGTGCAGTGGCGGTAAAGGTAAATGTTGCCTGGAATATCTCCAGGAGTAAATATCTTTAAAACCCCATGATGATAACTCTTACTATCTTTGTGAATGTTGAAAAATGTTGATTTCCTGAAGGAATTAAGAATATTAAAAGGGCGATAAATAATTTGATTTGGTTCAGTGTATGCACTAGAGTGCTCTGACTGTACACACAGAGAAGACGAATTGCATTTCAACGTATATTTCAGTTAAACAGAAAGCCAAATGCGCTCATCTCACATTTCTTACATGTTGCATTTATACTAGCCATGACACAGAGCCATACATCATTCACACTGCAGTGTACTGCATGTGCGTCATGGACTCATGTCATTATGCAAAGTCTTAATTGATTTAAGTACAGGTCAGCTCACCACTAATCATGACCTTAAAAAAGAAAAAGGTTACGAACAGACCTGGACCTAAATCACCATGGACAAATGAATTCCTTAACTGCTTTCATGAATCTAAGTTAATGGGTCAGTGACATCACATATAGGTGCTATCTTTGAGTCATACCCTCATCACCCATTCTAGTAGCACTAACAATGGCTGCCACATTTCTCTCTACTGCTCAAATCTATATTCACTCATCTGCATTGGCCATCGTTTTTCACAAGCTGTTGGCTCCGGAATAAATGCTCTATAAATCAGAGTTCAGTGACAATGAGTTGTGAAAGAGAGTGAAATCCCAAGCCCACAAAGAAGGCCACACACGCACATTTATGGGCACAAGTGAACATGAGCAGGCACATGCACCCAAAGTGCAGACGCCCCCCACATACGTTTACTATATGCACACGCAACCCTTGCACCACAGCAACCAACAGTGTACATTAAAGGTCTTGTGTGGTTGTCTAGGAGACAGATAGCAATACATTGATCTCAGAGGAGCAGTGATCAAAAGAAGCTGGTCTTTGATAAGGATACTAAATCGCACTCAGGCATGGCTATGCTTATGACTACAACACAACCAAACACTCCAACTATCATCAGTACTTCGTCAAATGGAACAGCCTAATTAGTCTGCAAAGATGACTAGATGCATAGAGAACAGCTGATAAGTTTTGTTATGTGTAATAGAGTGCATTTTAAGAAAGCACTGATCTAGTTGTTTAATATACTAGAAATAGTATAAAACACTTGTAAATTGATTACAAGACAACAAATAAAAACATTTCTAAAACTGTTTAGTACAGGACGTTCAGTTTGTTACTCGAAAAAATTGTCTATTACTTGCACACGCGGAACAGAAATTCGGAAGTGTAAGTTTTAGAATAATGGCCAGTGAGCCACTGTTGAAAGGTTATATTTTCAGAAATGAATGTACACTTTTTTAGTCT
>NC_045739.1:7994525-8004549 GCF_008692095.1 Etheostoma spectabile
TTTGTTACTCCTGAAGTATCAAAAAAATACTAATCCGTAACCCATAAAAGAACGTTGCACATACTGAACCGTGAATTTTGAAAAACTTACAACCCTAGCAAGCTATGCAGGGAAATTAGGTACACAGTGAGCTATAGAAATTACCTGGATACAAGGTTAAACAAAATTACTTTTACCAGTGTATCGCTGTGTATTTTGTCCATAGTAAATTTCCAAAACGTCCCAGTTAGAGTAAAGGCTGTAAACATATTCTTTATAAATCCTTACAATCATTCCCCGAACAATCCAAACAGGCCTGCCTTGTAGCACAATCCAAATTTACTTAAATTCTTGCCATTTTCAGGATGTAATGTTGCTCTGGTGGTTCCTCAAAACGACCAAAGTTTATAGTTAACACAAAGAAAGTGGAAAGCGAGAGACATCCGGCAAACTACCGGCAGTGTTGGAACTATCCGGTAAATAAATTGTCGTTGATCCAGACTAGATGTGAACAAACCTCACAGCAGTGCGTCGCTGCAGTTCATGGTGGTGCGCAATATCGCAGGTGGGGCCCCATTCGTTTTAAAACAAAAATATTTGTTTAGTACAAATCCTTGTAAAAATCATTTAAATCATTTTCATTTTTTTATATTTTAACATTTTTCAATGAAAATGAGAATAATGATACAAAATTGATCATCCCCTCCAATATCGTCAATCATATCGCAATATCAGTCAAAATAATCACAATTAGATAATTTCCTCATATCATGCAGTCCTAATTGCGGTAAACTGCTCCAGAGCAGGGCATTGACAATCAGCACTTTTCAATCAAGCTTTTTAAAAAGTGAAATTCATAGACAAAAAAAATGAGCATTGTATTTCCTTCTATTAGATTAGGCATGGCCAATTACCTACAGTATATGAAGGAAATTCATTTCTCAAGGGGTGCGGTTTGTGAAAACGTTTGTTAAGATGCAGGTACTGTAGAGGAGTATCTCCCTCCTATGTGCTGAATTAGCATTTTAATGAGCATAATGTCATTGTGAAAAGGTAATGAGGTTAGATAATTCCAAACAATACATTTGAGAGAGATTATATATATCTCCCTTGAATTTTTGTATTGCCGTTATCTATTTTTATTAACGGTAGTGTACTGGACATTTGCTACGGCGAGAGGTTCAAGTTTAGAGGTGAAAACATTTCAGACTTTAGTGCTAAACTAAAAGAATCATCTAAACAGTTAATGACTAATAAACGTAATAAAAACAAAAGACTAAAAGTCTCGTTAGTAACCATTACAAACTTAACTGCCGAACTGGGATCACACTTGAACTATTAAGACTTTTCCTTTTTATTCTGTCTCTTTCACGGACATGAGTAATGAAAAGCTGAGGTTTAATAGTTGCTGCACACAAACACCCTCTCTGCCTCCTCTCTAGCCATAAAGCAGTTTACAAAACAGGGTCAACCGAATATGACAAATGCTCAAAGTTGTTATCACTCAAAAAGGTCAAAATCAATTTGTTTAACAACCTAGGGAACAAAATCCCTTTTTGCCTGAATGTGTGCGATTTAACTAAAGCCTCACCACTATGTGCCAACCTGCCCCTCATTTGTTGGATTTGAGCTAAGCTTTTTAGCGCTACTATAGAGCGAGCACAGGGCTCAAAGGACGGCAGTGTTGGTTGGTGGCTTGCTAACTCGCATGGCTGGTCAAACCTGTTTTTGTCCAGTTGGTCATAATAAACGGCCTATAGAGGCTAGATTTTAGACTTCTGGTTTGTACCAAAGCCAGAACCAAAATGCTTCAAATATAACTAAAATAGGCAGATGCAAAAAATAGATCCACAATTGTGTCTTTTTCACCATCCTTGATTTTCTGCACTTCAAGTTAGTTACCTGGTATTTCATTGCCCATTGTTGAAGGGGGATTATGGATTCTGACTGAGGCCGGATTATTGTCAGATAAACAAAACACTCAAAAAGCGGCAGCATGTACATGTGGCACAGCTAAGGTACCCTCTTTGATATGTGTCATAGTACCAATAATCTCGGGTGTGCATGACACAAAAACAGCAAAACACACAGAAACAGTATTTCTCAGAGTGCCGAGCAAACACCGAGGCCAAAGTTCACAATTTAGCAGTAGTTTTAACATGAGTGTAGATGATATTAGTATCTCCACAGGGAAAACAAAGTCTAACACTTAACCCTGAGGCACCTAGACAGGAAGACAACAAGTCAAGGAAAACATTCTCTGTGGGAAGTGGCTTTCATCTTGTTTAGTCAGGTGAGTATAAATGGTTGCACGGCAGATAGTCAAGATATCTTTCCACAGATTTCAATGTTAGCTGGAGAACAAAAAAGTGGAAAAACTTTGTCCAACTTAAATCACATTTACTGGCAGATGCTGTGAAACTTGCTCACACCTTCTCAAGTGAAAAAAACTAAACAGATACAAGGTCTTAACATGCACACAAATGCAAAACCACATATTTTTCAGTTAGTTTATACATGCACAAATCCAAATATTGTCTGTGTGTGTATGGTTAGTTTGTGCGTATTTATGATGTAATGCAAGAGCAGATACCAGAATGTTATTAGTCAGCAGATGCAGTGGACCACATCATTAGTTACTCTGACACCCACTTCTGCCCCCTTCTTTGTTGATGAGGCCGAGCTTAACAACCACCCTTCTCTTAATACACAAACAGATACTTACACATGCACACAACGTGTCCTCCTCCGCAGTCCTACTGTCAACTCAACCGGAAAACGGTTTAGCGTCTCAGGTCTCACAGAGACTACGGGTTACCATGGACAGCGAAGGAAACTGCTGCATGTTCACAAAATTGACAGAAAACAGCAGAGAATGCCACGCTAATTTCCACAGTTCAGTTGCTAATAATATGTCCACAAACACCAAACAACCAATCCAGATCAAACATCAGCTCAACACCTGATCTTCTGGATAGGTTGTGAATGGCAGGGCAAAATGACAGGGTGCCAACTGTGTCACAGCAATGAGCTCAGAGCCATTTATGGCCTCCATGACTCTAACATTTAGCAGGATGCTGCAATTTGTCAGCCTCTTAGTCTGACTCACACATCCACAACAGGGGACTCTCATGAAACACATTGCCATTAGGCCTAATAGTGCTGCATCACAGAGCTGTGTGTGTGTGTGTGTGTGTGTGTGTGTGTGCAGTGTAAAATTGATGATGTATCTGTGGTTCCCCTCACGGCTATAAAACAACTGGTGGAAATATATGTCGACAGAAAATGAAGAATAACAAGTTGGTCATCAACTTCAACATGTTTCTCATGTTCATCTTGTAAAACTCAATCAAAGCCAATTCACAAGACTGTAAAAAACAAAGAAACAATGACAACAGACCTGGGCTACAGGGTTATTAGGCATTCAGTGAATAATGATGCCTTTAACTGTTTTGCCTTTAAAAACTGTGTTAACAATAATAATGATCTCTCTAAAAAGTCTCCAAAGCAAATAACTGAACCATTCACTGGTCTCCCTAAAATGGAGAGCAGCATTTTCATATTGTGCATCAGAGCTTTTGTACCAAGAGGCACTTCATTTTCAAGGCCAGCAACTGGTGTAACTCAAAGAATGAGTGAAGAAGGAGGAGGGCTCTCATGTGAAGTCAGTGTTTCAGTTCTGATAACCACAGGGCATGTTGGAGGCGAAAGTAATGGTATAATCTATGTTTTCTACGTAATTGTTTAACTAAGAGGCCTTCAACTTTCACCTAAATCTCTCTCCCTCGTATCGGTGATTTATAAAAGGGCACGCATTGGCATGGCTATCACTGGAAGAGATCATCTTGATGGCCACTTTCCCCCTTGAAGAATACCGTCAGTTATTAATACAGACTACTGAAAAGTGCAAACTCTCTGTAGTTTCTTATCATTATGCATAAAGTTTGGAAAGGATGTCTTGGAAAGGGGGGCACTGACTTCTGAAGCAGTTTTAGGTTTTTTTAGGCCACACAGTCAGACACAGATTTGAAGTCCAATCATAATCAAACATTCACTCACACATTACAGACCCAAACTGCAAATACACAATATACAGACTCATAAATTTGCATACACAAACATTCACTTGCACACAAACACAGACACACACAGCACTTGCAACCAGATAAAAGAGGTGTCTGCTCTGCTCTTACCCGAGCGTTGTCATAGTAACGATGGTGTACCAGAAGGAGGCTGGGATGCTGGTGAATTTGCTGGAGCTTGAACCCTTCTCTGCGTAGAACATGACGGTAGCAAAGATAATTATGGCCATAGTTAGGGAGAAAAGCAGGAAGCCCAGCTCCGAGGCACAGCTCTTCAGCGTGTAGCCCAGGATGCGCAGGCCCTGCGAGTGACGGGAGAACTTAAAGATGCGGAACACGCGGAAAACACGGAGTGTCACAAAAGCGCCACTCACATCCTCGTTGTCAGTCATCACCAGGCCGATGTAGTAGGGCAAGATGGCCACCACGTCAATGATGCTCATGACAGACCTCATGAAGCGGTAGCGGCTTGGGGCAGCAAACAAGCGCATCAGGTACTCCACGGTAAAGATCATGACACAGGCCGTATCCATGCAGAAAAAAGCCACAGTGTAGCGTACACCACATGGCACTTCCTTCTGATTGGGCGACGAGCCGCAGGGCACCGTCTCGACCACGTTGGTGATGACAGAGACAGCAATAAAGAAGCCAGTGACGTAGTAGAAGACAAGGGCCATGGTGGAAGTGTGGGGGTTTTCAAATGCCCGCCACATGGTCTCCCTAAAAGTCATGTTGGGCAGCTTAGCGTCCTTGTTGTCCTCCTGGTCATCCATTAGACGCTCTGCATTCTCCCTCTTCCTATCCTTGAACTCTTCGTAGCAGCAGTCACCAATGATCTCTGAGATGATGCCAAAGAAAGCCAGCTCCTCCTCATAGGACGAGATGCACTCATAACGTGGATAGTGGAGCTTGCCTGTGCGATAGAAGTTGAGCACGTTGCGGAACACGTCAGGGTCCCGGTCAAAGAAGTACTCTTTGGTCTCCTCGTTGTAGAAGAACTCCTTCTCTGAGCTCCCCAGCAGGGTGTCTGGAAAGCGGTCTAGCGTATTCCTCCAGGTCTCAAAGCGCCGTCCACTGACATTAAGAATGATTAGCTCATCCTGACGCTTGTTCTTCTCGGTGGGAGCCACTGGCATGGGCAAATTGGCAACAGGCATCCAGCCGATTGCTGCTGCCCTGGCAAAGGGAAGCCATGCCGCTACTCCTGCCGCCATGCTGTGTCCTGCTTGGGGCGTCAAGGGGGAACAAGTCCAGCACCTTCACAACCAGCGTGACATCAGCTCATTCACCCTCTAAAAAGGGAAGAGAATGAGAGAATCTGTAGGGTTATGGACAGGTGTGCTGATTGATGATGATGATGATGATCAGGAGAGTGAGAGCAAATGATGAGCAATTCAAAAATGAGATGGGATTAGAATTTGAGATCAATTAATGGTACAGATGTGAGAATAAGGATCATAAAAGAAGAGCAAGTAAATAAAGGGAATGAACCTAACAATGAAGATGAAAATGAACAATGCATCTCATATCCTAAATAGCAGTCTTGCTGAGACAGCAATAAAGTATCTTTAATGGAAATCAAATTTAACATCACACTTAAGGTGAGAAACCTTTACACTGCACAATTTAAAGTATATTTGATATAGTTATATCGCTATATAGTTGACTACACAGTTGATTACAGGGACATACTGCAAGTTTCATTAAGCATCATCTTCCACACTTTAAGGCAATATTTCTCATATTTCTTCTATTAGGTTATAGTTAAGAAGCAGGATCACAGCTTACTGCAGGTTATAGTTTAGAAAAAAAATTAAAGGCAAACAAAGCAACGGCATCATAAAATTGTCTATATAGACCTAGTTTTTGTTTTTTGTACATTTATATTTTGGCACATTTACAAGGTTGTAGAGAGATACAAGCACGATATTAGAAACCTGTTGAGTCCTAGATACAAAACAGAACATGCATATTTGTTTTACAAATAATGAAAGAAGTTGATAATTATTCAGGTCAAATTCCCGATTTAATTTTCGTGGCATGTAACCCGCTTCCAAACAAGCATTTTTTTTTTACAATTCTTGATGACAAATTGGCCACTACCCTTAACGCGGACAAAGCAAAAGCGATTCATTTTGTCGAACAGTTGATAACTAAACACAGCTGATACTGACAGCTTTATCTTCGATTCTTTAACTCACCGATTCAAAATTCTCCATCCGAAGAAAGAGGAGCCTCTTCCAGAGCAGTTTAATTACAAGATGTAGGTTTGGTTATTTCTAAAAGCGTGTCTGGGGGGGTGGGGGGGAGAAATTACCAGGAAAGAAGAAGTTATTGAGCGAAGAGTAGATTCACATTAGACAAACGCTACTGCTAAGGTAAAAGCGGAAAAGTACCGGAGACGGACGTACCACAGCTGTTTTAATTTCAGTTTCCATTATGCGAGTGGAGATATGATAACAGGACTCCGACGTGAAGACCGTCTTTCGTTGGCTTTTCGGGATGAGTGGTGGGAAGATACGGAGAAGGAGGAGCGCTCTCTCTCTCTCTCTCTCTCTCTCTCTCCTTTTCTCTCTCTCTCTCACTCACTCACTCACTCTCTCTCTAACTCTCTCTCTCTGCGCAGGGCGGACTGTGGATAAAAACTGCATTTATTGGAAACCGCAAAAAGTGTTTTACGCATTCATGAAAACCTTTTTTTTTTTTTTTTAAATGATTCACCCCTCCTTCGTCACTCAGAATGAATTGGCAAAAGGGATTTCCTTTCCTCAGAGGGAACATAAACTCATCCAACAATGTATGTATGCACCAATATACTAATTCCACATATCAAAGGCGACTGCTGCCAGCGCTGAGTTATCCACAGGCTAGGCCTCCCAGCAGGGCCGTAGCTGAGGATTCAAGAGCCCCTGAAACAAGATCATCTTGGATGCTTTGAGCCTGTGAGCGGTCCGAGTGAATCAAGACTGTAACGTTGTGGGTCAGACAGCTAAACAAACGACTGAACACCCTATAAAGCTCTGTAAACTGAGGGGAGCTGCAGATTCAGGGGATTATTCTCTGTAGGTTTATATAAACGACCCCTTTCACATTGTCTTCTGACACATTAATATAAAATGATTATAAGAGCCTTAAATAACCCTCCTTTTAATTAACTAATTGCCCCTTGTTGGATTAATAAAGTTATTAAACTACATTTTTTGTGGACTCTCCTAAACTGTGGATCCAAATTGAACCAGAGGGAAACGTACTGTCCCAATGTTCATAGTCAATTTTGATTCAAGAGACCCAGTCCGAACAGACCCAAGGATAATTAGATCTGAACAGACCCAAATAGAGAGAGAATGAGGCTGCAGTCCAAAAGAGCAGCAATTTTGATAATGCCCAAAGAACAAATGCAAAATTATGGAAAATAATGCCAAAAGTAATTTGTTTATAAAGACTAATAGAAATAATAAAATGACCTATGCTCAGCGACTGCTCCAACGATAAAACATTCTGTGGCCAACTGGAAGAGATAAACAGAAGATCATTTTCCTGTCATTGTGAATCTAATTTCTAAATTTGCTAATGATAATTGTCATTGAAAAGCATAAATCCTTTACAGAGGCTATTCATTTGGAAAGTGATTATGATGCACAACGCGATCAGAGGGCATTACTGTACACAGTACAGTAACACCCAGACTTGAGACTAATGGAAGTAAAACAGACCCTACCCTACCTGATTAGACTGAGTAGAATTTGGACACGGTCTGAACAGATTTGATCCTCCAAACCATGTGGACCTCGTGAAGACCTCTGGGGTCCAGTGGATCTCCACACTCTTCCTTTCAAAGTCATACTATACAGTATAAAGCAGATACACAACATATTACTTTAATGGAGGACACCAAACCTAGCTGCAATGAAAAGAACGGCATAAAATAACATTTTGCTGTATCTCTTTGGATAGCAGAGTCTAATTAAGGGTACATCTCAACCCTTGATATTTTCAGTTTGCATTCTTTTCTCGGGGCTACTGGATGACTACGGAGTCTGGTAATCATCTCTAGATGTAAGTTTACTCATGAAAGCAAAGCAAAACAATAGGGCTCCAGTGGAAAAGCTCTCTGAGCAATCACTGTCTGCACTGAAGAGAAGCAGGTGCAGCACGTACAGTATGTCAAAACTCTAACGCTCAGTCTTACTCAGCTTATGCGAAATCCTCTACTTTTTACACCGCACAATACTGTACAGTCTATGTAATTCCTCTGGGCATGTGAAAAACTTATACTGTACTGGGTAAGTTAATGTTATTCTGATGGACATAGAGGAGTTGATCTAGTTTGACCTTTTCAGTGCTTAACTTAAACACGTCAATCAAGCCACACAGCGTCAGTGCTAAAGCTCATAACTGGGAGGAGAATAATTTGAGCGAGAACATGGTCATCTATATTCAGACTGTGTCAATGTCTCTCTCTTCCCACATTATTCAATGCTTTGCAGAACAATATGCAGCCCTAATTGAGTCAACAGGGATCCTATCCGAACAATACATACAGTCCACAGAATATCAATAGGGTCATGAAACACAACTCAGACACACTGCAACACATATGGTTATGGATATACAGTGCCCAATATATAAAATGTATGCGGTATGGAGTGCAGAAGCACACCATATTACTCACCATGAAGTCACTCACTCGCTTGCTTAAAAATTACAAATTGCAAGTTATTTAGACATACAGCCACACACATTCAAACACGCACACAGACTTGTTTATGCCTCTGTGCCCTTGTACAGCTATCCTTAGAAGCACCTTTGACTCAATTAAGTCCCTGGCGGTAAACTGGCCCCTTGATAAATACCGAATGGCCAAAACGACCTTACCTTGTGAAAAATGTCCCCACTCCTTAAACTCAAACTGGCTGTCACAAGAATAGTATATAATATAATTAAATAACACACACACACAAACACACACACACACACACACATACAATCACTCAAACACATAAACACAAAACACACTCAGCTGCACGGAGACTGGCCTTTTCAAACGATGAGTCTGTGAGCGGTTCCAATAATTCAAATGTCACTGAACAACAAGGTGGGTTGAATTTCACGGTCAACTGCCCTCTGTAATTATCTGAAGACTCTACACTAAAATTAAAAATCCTTTCAGTCCTATGGTGCCTCAAGACACAAACAAGTTAAGTAATAGTGACAAAACTTGGAGGGTTAGTTGAGTAAGTAGGTCCATTTTACAGTGGTCCAAAGAGAGACAAGTGCAAAAGTGAAAAAATCATTTCAAGCAGCAAATCTGCACTGAGTCCACCACCTTAAAATACTATGTATGAAGTTACATCCAGCAGCTAGCTGTCACAGCTTTGCATCCATGTTGTATATTGTTTGTGGCGTTGTACAGATTTGAGATGTATCAAACTCTCATTAAATGTATGGTATTCGTTAACATACCGTCACCCTCAAATTGTGCATGATGCAAAGTTAATTAGTGGGCAACATATAAGTGTATTATTATTCATTTTAAATGAATATGTACATTTGAGAACACACTCAACAGATGCATGAATCTTCATGTGGGAAGCCCTCTGCTCTTTCATTATTTTCATTCTTAAAAACATGTTAAACATATATGTGATACGTGTGGAATCGAAGCAGAGACGGCTTTCCTAACCAGATGCTGTTTTCATGTGTATTTGTGCCTTACAGCAATGATTACTGTAACCTCCTTAGTGAAAGATGCAACTTCAAGGTTTTCTGGTGGCCCCCCAAGGGCAAACAGCTCTGATCTAATGAGCACAGTTTACTGATAAAAATGCTGAGGTAAAGGTGACAATTAATTCCCATCCTCTATCGGGCTCACTGCTGTTACTTTGATGCCTCTGCTGACTCCTGACTGCTGATGGCCACCTCGAGGCTGGTACACACACACACACACACACACACACACACAC
>NC_045739.1:8004559-8009564 GCF_008692095.1 Etheostoma spectabile
ACACACACACACACACACACACACACACACACACTCATGCACGCACACAGAGCAGTCAGTAGAACAAACACCATTGCATATAGATGTGCTGTTGGCCCCATTCCAGCACCCATAGAGCAGCAGACCCTGCCTGCACCCATTCCAACCAGTAAAATGTCACGCTTCTTCAAATGCCCAAACAGAGTTGGCTCTCTTTTGATTTGACTGTATATCACCATGCACTGTTTAGTTCTTACTTATCATTTAAGTAAGATGGCTAAACAAGAGTTAATTCAACTGGGTACATGTCTATGTTATGTAGGAGCCAGCACTGTACTAGCAATTAACAAACAGGCTGGGGGAACATTTTCACCCTCAGACATGGATGCTGCTGGGAGAAAAGCCCTGAAACTCACCTCTGACTTTCTACTCCCAGCTTTCTCTTTCATCATTCTGCTCCTCAGGGCAGAGCAATCAGAGGTGTAAAGAGGTCATTGATATTCCAGACATCTACTGACTCGCACACAAAATCTAGCACCAACACACACCCAACCTTCCTATAAACACATGCAGACCCTACAGCAGCATGTTGCAATATGTTCAAGAAATGTGGTAGTCTGTATTATTTCATCACAGACAGCTGTATATTCACTAGGGATGTATTATACCTGATCACCTCCCAAAGGACCTATGGAACATGTCTAAAAACCTAGACCTTTTTGATACCTGTACTGTCTATGGCAACTTTTACGTATTACTAAGATTATTAATTTTAGCATCACACATTTGCCAGTTTTGTTGATGAGCTGGTCGTTTGGAAGACAGGACACTCATTTCAAATCCATCAGTTTAATTTTATAAAAAATATGTATAAAAAGAATAGGTTTGTGTATCCCCAGTGCAGGAAAATGAGAAGCAGAAGGAGACGACTGGATGCTATGGTAGCATAATGGTATAGTAGCATAATTTTTGATTTGCACTTTGTCTTTAACTTTAGAGACACTAACAGCTGACACTGTGAAAAGAAATACCTTCTTTAATTGATTTTGAAGTGTTGCTCACAGAGCATTACGTGCTATTATATTGTGATGAGTGCATCATAATGAAATTAGAACCTGATTTAAAATACATTAACATTACGGATATGGCATTATGCTTTTAGTTCTGCATTAGCGTTGCATTTCTTCTGACTGGTTTTCTTACTGAGAACCTTAAAGCAACATCATGTAACTATTTTACCTACTTTGTATACTTTGCCAATACTCAACCAACTTTGTGTTATAATAATGTTGTTAACATATGTAAATGAACTATGTTAAACTTCCCTACGTATTACCAGTGAACATATCTCCCTTGGAAACCACGAATTGACGCATAAAACGTCACTTTTTCTGCCGAAGCTATGACTGTTTCTGTAACTACAGACTTTACTTTGGCATACGGACACAAAGAGTATAGAACTGCATCAAGGCAACAGATGCAGTTCTGACCGTCTGCAGCTGCAGGACCTGGAGATCACAGCCAGTGTTTCAGTTTGACTGTTAAAAAGTGTTTTGACAATTAAAAGGTATTTATTTAGAAGCGGGCTGGCTGGTTAGTTGGCTATTGCTAACTTGCTATTCCACCAAGCTTCCATGCTACACAAATAAGCCGGACAGAGTTGTCCCTCATCTGGCAATAGAAACCCTTCTTTCTCCGTTCCGTTGGCTCAGAGCTCCACAGCCTAAGTTCACAAGTACAAATTAGTTTTGCACCAAACGTATCACGAACAGTGTTGCAAAAGTCTCACGGCGCAGACTCACCACTTTGGGATGCGAGAGAGCACATACGTGAAGTTGCAGTGACAGATTCCAGAGGTTGTAACCACTGAGTTGTGGTTTTGATGGAAAATGAACCAGAGTGAAAAAAGTACACGATTAAATGTTGCATTACAAGTTTGCAGCTGTCCAGCAGCCTATAACTGACAAGAAGGAATTGGTTGAGTTATGAATCTACATTGTGGAAGTAGCCTACTTGCTAACGCTGCTGAATTACCCATGACGAGACAAAAATCCATGGTTGAATGATTGACAGGTGAGTGCTAAGCAGGATAGATCAGTTGAAATCAAAAAAGATAAAAATATAATGCAAGAATTTGTGCTGTTGCAGTAACACAGATTCCATGTTCCCAATGTATTTTGAATAATTCAAATTTATATTTTCCAGGAGTGAATATAATCACTTTCTGACAATAGAACGTCGCTCAAGTAAATCAGAATTGCAATCATGGGACAAAGTAGTAATCTACCTGTCAGAGCCCTACCAACACATTTACACTGAACAGACACACTTTTCCCTTAATAAGTCACAGTCAGTGTTGAACATAGAGCCAAAGGACACACACTGAGAGTAACCTTTTCAGAGCAACACGCAAACACACACTTCCATACGACAGACTTTACTTTACAAGGTCAGGAATGAAATACAAAGGATGGTTTTTAAGCTGAAATCTAAACACAGTTCCACAGGTCAGTCACCCAAATGATTTGATGGGACCAATATGACATAGGTATATTTATCATTTACAATAGAACAAGTGGTATAATGTTAACACCGTCAAATAGTACTGGCACAATACAAGAGTTCTGACTTTATTGTTTCTGTGTTTACTACATCTCTGTAAATATTTAATAGTAAACAACAATGGAATAAACAGGTAAATATTTGAAATAATTACTAATTGTGCTTTATTTTCTTTATTGTAAGCCTCAACAACTTTGTATTTCCAGGGAGGCAATATTTGTCTAATAATTTGGTTCACTGTCTATATCTCAACAACTAAGACCTACTTCAACTAGGAGTGACTTGTTTTTTTAGGAATCACTAAATACATTTATTGAGTACAATAAAGTTTAGTAATGTGAAGAGTATTTGGCAATTAGATCCCATGACGCCTTTAATATAAGGTGGGCTATGTGGCATTCTTCACTTGTCAAAGGAGTCTCTGTCCGATCCGTCATTCTCGCAAATGTGGTGACACACATGCGGGAAAGATGTCATGCAGCACACAGACAGAAACATGGAGGCCACTATGTACTAGGATTTTAAATAGTTTTGTGTAAATACACTAGGACTGTCTGCTGAACGTGGCACATTCAATATGAGTAAACTGTGAATACACAATAAAGGTTGAAAAAACAAACAAATTGACAGTTGTGTGAAGCTGCACCCGTATGGATAGGGCTCCAGACTATTACCGACAAGAAGGAGTTGGTTGAGCCATTGCAGCAGCGTTAGCAAGTAGGCTACTTCCACAACGCTCATTCATGACTCAACCAACTCCTTCTTGTCTGTTATAGGCTGGAACACTGTTTGTTAGGGTTTGTGGTGCAGGTTGGCACTGTTTTTTTTTTTTGCCGTTTGAGGAACTTGGGCTGTCTACAGCTACCGCGTTTTTTTACAGTGTGTTCAAAGGACAGGCAGCTAGTGGATAGTGAAGAGATGTTTGCTGTATGTGACCAAATATGTTGTAGCCTAAAATATGCGTGACATTGGTTGGAGCACCTTTAAGCATGTTGTCCGCAGCGGGTTACCGTTGATTAATACGCCTTTTTTTTTTTAAACAATACGAATGGATGGGTGCATTGCATATGGATAACTGTGCAAGGGTAAAAGGCTTTCATCAACATCCACAAGACAGCCTTGATGATGCATTGCTTGCTGACATATTATAAGACAGATGTAATTAGGTCATCAAAAAATGTCCTTTGGCAACACATTTAAATAATTTAAGAAAACAATAAACCTGAAAAGTAGCCATTGAAACAAAGTGCTTGATTTGTAATTTATGGTGCTAGTGGTGGAGGGGCAGTGCATGGTCTGCATGTGAATTGCAGCATCTCCAGTAACACAAAGCTGCCTGTCTGTAAATAATGCCGGGAAAAAACTATTGGCAAACCCAGCAGCTGTGTATTGGCAGATGCCAAAGAATACATGTAAAAATGTAAATATCTGCCTGATATATCGGCCGGCCGATAAAATCGGTCAATCACTAGTTAAATCCATGCTTTACTTACCAGCGAGCCACTAAACCTATTTATAAAATACAATAATGCATTTGCTGCAGTGTTTCTTTAATGATAATGATAGCCAGGACAGGTTATATCATCTTCGTACTCTTCTAACTCTATAGGTGTAATGATATAAATGTTCAGTGGGCTGCCAGGGCCATCAGGGCCTTCTCTGCAGGCCCTGTCAAAATCAAAAATATATTTTTTCACAATTAAATTAATGCTTGTTGAAAAATCAATTACTTTTTCAGTACGTTACGATTATATTTCCGGAAAGAATATGGTAGCTGGATTTTCCATGTCATCTAAATGCATCACAGCTCCGTGGACCAGCACTAGTAGCATTGCTAGCCCTTCATTGAAGCTGCCATTTCCCATTTGATTATAACTTTGAGTGACGTGTGTATCAGCCAATCAAATGTTGATGTGTAGTGACAGAACACCCTAGGGGCCCAGCGTTGTGTCGGCGCTAGCCCCAGCTGACGTCATCAAAGCTTGAACCTTTTAGCGGGTTGTGAGTGAACCAGAAGTGAACTAGCTATGGCCTCTGCCTTCACACCTCCTAATCTTGTTTCCGAGCTCCTTCATATGTCTTTTTCAAGGTGATCATTTGGAGAGAAGAAATAAATTATTTTAAGAGGAAGACCTACACCTAAACTGGATGAGCTGACCAAGGCTGGAAAAGGTTTTGTGCGGGACTTCACTGAGGGGAACTACAACCGCTATGACTGGCTAACAGCTAGCACCGAGCGGAACTAGCTATTTTGCTGGCTGTGTTTGCTTTTTAATACCAGACGGATAACATGGAACACCACAGGTTTTAACAGCCTTAATATCTTCACCAAGACAGCTAGCAAACATCAGGCATCCGACCGACACCTCACAATGGTGGTCTACATTTGAAGACCTTTGGTGAGTCCAGGGTGGATTTGCAACTGGATGAGCAGCGGAGACGAGAGACAAGCCTGCACAATGAG
>NC_045739.1:8009574-8009734 GCF_008692095.1 Etheostoma spectabile
AACGGGAACATCTGGAAGAATTCAAAATTATCTCATAAGTGCTGTTGCTGAGGTGCTAAATGATGCCATCAAAAAAAGAGATCAACACCACCAATTTTGTCGCAGTTAGGGTGGACGAGACCACAGATTTAAGCAACACTGCACAGCTGTCATTTGTACT
>NC_045739.1:8009744-8039622 GCF_008692095.1 Etheostoma spectabile
ACTGACACCGGAGTAAAAGAGAGATTTTTCAAGTTTGAGGATGTCACAGAAAGAAAACGAGCTAAGATCTAGCAGCTTTAGTACTTGAATTGTTGGGCAGCTACGATTGCAAAACAAAGCCGCTGTAATGGCATCGGGACTTATTCGCATACAGGCGCGCGTAAAAGAAGAAAAGAAAGGATACAAGGATGGATTTCATTTACAAGTAATGGGTGAGCATTACTTCTCACTGTTTAGGAGAGATAACGTTATTGCGGTATTTTATATGCATGTTTAATGCAAAGTGCGTGTGCGTTTTTTTTTGGGGGGGGCGTGTTGGAGGTTGTTACAGAAGGCCCTGACTTAAAGCCCACGGTACGCTACTGTAAATACATAAATCTATTCCACTGCTGATTGATGATGTAACTTTATGATAATGATTAGATCAACTGGAGCCTCCAGTTTCTTCTTCTACTTTATTAGAATGTGGACCATAAAGATGCAATAATTCTGTGACAGCCACAGTACATGTGTGGGGGCTTTTTAGTCAAGCCAATAATGGATACTGGAGCCCAAGAAAATTGACTGATATCAATGTATTGGCCAATATTTCTAATAGTAATTTTTTTTCTTTTTACTGATTATTGATTGATTTTTGATTGACTGTGTGGGACATTTAACAGTTGAAAAATGTGAAGGACAAACAATGTATTTGCGGCACTGTCTCCAAAGCTCCAACAGCTCTTGCATTACGGATTTCTCTATTAGGTTTGCTTTAGAATTGAAGAAATTATAAATGGCACCACAACCTTCAGCCCAAACACATAAGCAAGCACACAAGGGTAAATTCCTTTCTGTAAATCAAAATTCTTGTTAGACCTAGGTAAAAAGTTTTAAAAAAAACATGTTTCTCCACTTGTCTCCTTTCTCAGCCTCTGTGACTCAAGCTACTAATTCTAATAGTTAGATTAATTGAGCATTCAATTCTCATTCCAGTGGCTTCTGGAATACGCAGTTAAGTATAGTAAATATCAAGGATCACACAGAATCACTATGCAGATTTTTGGCTGGGGAAATCTATCAGAGAGAGGGAGAAAAGCAGAATATTGCTCTTTGGTTCTTTGACAATTTTGCCAGTCCGGATAATCATTAAGTTCCATGCATAACAAAACAGCATCGGTTTTGCCTAATTAAACCAATCTCTTTTCAAGGGTGGTTGTCTTTTTTCATTTGTGTTAGAAATTGGGAATCTTCTTGGATGATTACTAAAGTACCTGGAACTCCACTGCATCCTAATGGTGATGATGAGAAGTAATCATTTAAGGTTAATAAGGGTGCACAGCACTAATTAGGGCAGGACCGTCTGGTAAAACAGTTGGTGCTTTTGGCCTTTTATTAACAAAGTTAGCAATGAATGGAGATTAAAACTTAAGCAAATCTGCCAGGTAAAATGCAAAACAAAATAACATGATAGAGAATGCTGATTACGTATGTTGTTTATTTTTACTTCACTTTCCTATATAGGCATAGTGCATTTTGAATAAGTCAGACATATCCAGCTGTATTCTACACTTTGAACACACCGTGTTCTTTATCTCTTCAAAACCGGGAAAGGCAAGTTGAGTTTTGACAAGTGGATGATGATGCACAGATAAAAAAGTTATTCCCCCTTAGATTCTCACTATGTAATATCCACTTAGTGTATATTAGTGGGTTTAACTGCATATGGTATACTGCTTTCAACCACCCCTTGCTAAGACCTGAGGGTCGGTATGTGCCGTTCACATCACATTCAAACGTTTTTTGTTGTTGTTTTTTTTCACTTCTTATTTGTGCTTTTACTTCTTCTCACTTCAATCTTCAGTCCACTGGGCATTACTGTAACCAAAAGGGCCTGTAAATGTCAAATCATGAAAGACACAGTCATGTAACACACACACACACACACACACACACACACACACAAAAGGGTACTCCAACATAAGACAGTCTTCTGCCACTGGGGTTGTAGCCACTCACCAGCAATGTAAAGTGACTTTGACAAGATCAAATGTAACTCAGGAGTAGCTGGCTGGCCTTTTGTAGTAGAGGAGAGATACTGATGACTGTTAAGGATAGCAGCAGACAGAGTAATGGTCTGGGGTGATGGTGAGCGGCTTGGCACTGATCACACTGTCACTTTTAGGTGGAGAGATGGGGAAGAGGCCAAGGCTTATGCAGTAACCAGGGCAACACTGCCCTGAAAGTAGAAAACATGGATGGTCTCTGTTTTCTGTGTGACTGCAACATAAGTGCTACAGTATGTAAAATGTGGGCACACATACATTTGTGTTTAGATGTGTGGACACACATACATGCATGGTGAATTTGTGGTGAACATGTGTTATACAGAGTGGACATAAGCTAAGTATTCAAATGTGTGTGTGTGTGTATGTGTGTGTGTGTGTGTGTGTGTGTGTGTGTGGGTGTGTGGGTGTGTGTTCACACTAACATGGGTTTTTATGTGCACAATTTAGTTTAATTTTTTATACAGCACGTTGATATTGCTTCTCTCCCTATGCATATGCATTACTCATTATTTTCTATACATAGCTAATACGGCAGAACATAACCCTGCTGTGAGTGATCTGTAGACTAATGAATACATTATAGTCGATATGGGGGATTCAAGAGGGAATACTGACTGGGGAAAATTATTCTATTTCATTTCAAGTCTTTTGAGTAATTTTTACAATTAAACGAGGAGGACAATGTCAATTTCAAAATCCATCAATCAAATTCCAATGTACCCTCGCTGAAGATGTGAACGCACTGTACCTTGCTGTTGTTTTTTCTGATAAAAGTAAAATCCTTGCTCTCTCTCTCAATAGATAGATAGATAGATAGATAGACAGACAGACACACAGACACACAGACACACAGACACACAGACAGGCACACTGGAAAACATGCCCATGACCTATTTTCCATGTGTCATGGCCATGTGTGACATCTGTCCTATCTGCTGATTGGCTGAAGGCTGTCTCAGGTGTGTCCAGGTCAGCTTAGTTCAGTGGGGACCGGTTCTATTTGTAGCCCAACTTTCAAGGAGCATTTAGGTTCAAGCCTGAAGGAGAAGGAATATTGGCTCAGTTTTAATGGGTCCAGCTTCTCTGGACAAGGTGATATGAAAAAGCATATGGAAAGACATGTATTAATAAAGTATTTAAACCCTTAGACCTGAGCCAACATTCAAGGGCATGGTGGATTTTGGAGGGTGGCAAGCTACAATCTATTATAAATTAGTTTCCACTAATCTGTTACTCACGAGATCTGTTGGTGAATTCAGTATTCAAGGCGATAGGAACGTTTCACCAATATCATCAGAGACACCTGGTTCAATATCCCATTGATGCTGCATTACTTAACTTACCATGTACACTCTTACTTACTTATCTGTGGTAACTTCATACACATAAACATTCCTGCCGTTCTCACTGCATTTCCCCAAGGTTCAGATCTGTGCATGGAGTGCATCCTAATCCCCTTATCCTGAAGCAAATATACTTTATCACATCTGTACATGTTAGCAATTAGAGCAGGTTGTGTCAAACTTTGCCAACAGGAGCGTTGGGGATTTGGAGGGATCCAATTACCAGAACAAAGTAAACTACCCCTGGCCCAGCCAGTGAACAAGCTCAGCCCTCCTGCTCTCATCTGACTCATTTTCATTATCAGCAATAAAGACGTGCTGTGTGAACAGAATATCTCAGTCTGGGTATAGATAATTTCCAGCGAAACATGCAAACTGGTTGCAAAAGATAGATCGAAAGCAAGATATGTCAGAATCAGTTAGAGGTGCAAGGATGGAGTGAGAATAAACAGGACTGGTGGCAATGTTCCTGAATTAGAAGTTTAGTTGTTAAGGATGAGTTTCCCAAGACATCACATGGCTGATATAACAGGCTGTAGACTAATTTCCCCAAATGAAGTGTCTGCTCTTTCATGCCTTATATTAACTTCAGCTGAACTAGAACAAGTTTTGCACAGAAAGAGGACTCTAGATTTATAACTCACACTGAAAACACTTCAGACAGAATCTCTTCATGGCAACCATGAACGTACAACAACCAATATCTCTTTAAATTTGAATAGCCATGTGAATATTGTTTTAAGGCTTAAGATAATCTTCTTTTTCCCCTCGTCCAAAAACGTCTTTTCCTCCTCCTGCTCATCCTCACCACTGTTTCCTCTCATCTTGTTGTTATTCCCAACCTCTTTTTGATGTCTCACTCCTCCTCCAAGTTTAAGCAGTAATTTCCTAACTTCTTTGTGTTCTTTGTCTGGCTTCATTCCAATTGCACCCACAAAAGCCTTGCTAAACAGTCTAACAATAATAAGGAAGCTGTGTAGTGAGGTGGATCTAGGTCAAACCAAAAAGAGGGACTCATGCCAAAAAGTTTAAAAAATGTCAATGGACTTGATTCACCTACGTAGAAGGGAAGAGGGATTAAGTGCAATGCTGTATTCTTTTACCTCAATCACTCTTGAGATAGCAATACCGTACCTAAAATGAATAAAGAAATCACAATTGTTGATTAAGACATTCATACTTTGCTCATCCTCCCATATGGTCTTTCTATCGTTCAATGGCATCTGTTAATCTTTGCTACTTAATGCAAAACTACTGTTTTCTTTAAATCAGCATGTGAGTAATTAGTTTTGACCTTATTAGAGATTCAGTTCATTCATTTCTTCATTTTAACTGACAGGCAGCCTTAGCTAACCCAACATCTGTTCCATAATTGATTACATCAATTGTATAATTCAAAACTTTCTATAAACTTAGTTGACATCCAATTTGAACAGCAAAATTAATATTTCAAATCTCAATACATTTTCCTTATCCAGTCTATGAAATAGAAATGGTCTGTGGTATCGTAGATACATTACCCTTTCTGATTAAATTTTAACCTTTGCACAGAAATATTGTAAGTTAAGGACATGTACAAAAAGGCAGCAGGTGATTCAGATTTTTAAAAATCCCTGTCAAGGTCCAATCGGTGGTTCTGTCGGTGTTTTGCTCTTTGCTGATTAAGTGCTTCACCACATTAGTTGTGTAATGGAGAGACACAAGAAATAATGCTGCCAAATACGTAGTAGTCCAATTGAGAAACTTTTTTTTGCTGCAACCTATCCTAAATACATCGCAAAGAACAAAAGAATATAAATATTAAATTACTATTATCTCTCACTGTCTGCAAGTTCTAGCAAAGCTGTCACAAACAAAACAATCTTACAAGGATCACTCTTCTCTGCTGTTGAAACACACTCACATTTGTCACTTTCTGTTCCTTTAAAAGTTAGATAACAGTGTTCTTCATGAAGGTTGTTGATGGAAGGCAATTGTCTAAATGATAGCAAGCCCAATGATGCTACCTGCATCCAGACGCTATATGTGGTGAGATGCCTTCTCTCCGGCAGGCCAGGCTTAGTCTCACAAGATGGTGTGATACGGGGTTAGTGATCACCTCTGTCAGACCAAGGCTGGAACTCATACAGGGGCCTAGCCTCCATTCATTATGCCAATGATTAAGATATGTCACCCAGCCTTAGATCCTCACCACATGGATGGAAACTGATGATGGCAAAGACAGGCGCGGTGAATGCTGATACCCTTCTGTCTCTTCTCTAAAAATTAAGACATTTTGCACAAAAACATTCAGAATCAGTGACACAGACAGTGATTTCTTCGTGGTATGTGTATTTTCAGAACTTAAATGAGCTGCGGAACATCGAACAGCTGTGTCTTGACCTGCTGTGTGTGTGTGTGTGTGTGCGCGTGTGCGTGCGTGTGTTTGTGTGTGTGTTATCTTTGTTTGCATGTGTCTGTATGTGACTGTTTGTGTATTACCGCCCCGTCACACAGTAATTACAAAATGCACCTGAGCCACAAAACACACAACCCTCTCCCTCTGTTGGTTATAGGGGACTGGAAATGAAGGAAACATTTGATCTGATTTTCATCAGTTCCTCCTAAACCTGTCAGCTTCACTGAGTTTCTACGGTACTTTGACTGCACTGAATAGACGATCAAAGTCAGTGCGGGGAGTGTGATTAGCATCTTGGTCAAAGTGATTAGAACATTCAGAGTTGATTAATAAGTAGTTGATTTGCCCTTTACTAAAGAACAAACAAGGCATCAGACACACACACACAAACACACACACACTGTGTGTGTGTGTGTGTGTGTGTGTGTGTTTATTCGTATTTCATTGGAAATCGATAACAGGCAGCCCGCTGTTTACTTGCTGATTTTTCCGGAGTTGTCATAGTTTGTTGATTTTGCTGAGCAATGTGTGTCAAAACAGTGGGGGAGACAGATAAAGAGAGCATTGCAAGAGAAAAGAAGGAAGTGTTCAAGCTACAGTTTAAAACTGGCTGAACAAGCACGTCTGTCCGCAGCTGGTGGCTGCCGGTAGCTTGCTATTCTAAATATGTCCCAAGGTAAAGTGAGGTTATGTCACTGTGTGTGATTTGAAGCTATTGATGTTCAAATATCAGTGTGGATTAACAAATGAGATATCTCCTCTCTACCCTAGTCTATATCCACGATGTTCTAATTCCGCAATGGCTCCGGTTCCACCAGAAATTCCGCTGAATGTCACTCTTCTCTGCATGACGTCCATTACCTAACGCTTTCTTTGAGTTGTAATTTTAAACTCCGGTGGATTTATGAGGACTATGGTTGACTGCTCCTCAGATCTCTGCAGGGTAAATCCAGACCGCTAGCTAGACTATCTGATGAATCTGAGTTTTCTAAAACAACCTTTGAATGTTCCATCAAAACAAGTTCCTTCCCAGGGTTATTTTTGCAGCGGCACAGGTACTTTGTTAAGCGCTAAGCACCACCCAAGACCATTGTGATTGGTTGAAAAAAAGAAAAAAAAAGAAGAAAAAAAGAGCCAATAAACCAGAGCACGTTTTTCTCTCATCCTGGAATGCTGTGTGGACTATCCAGACCCTCCTGTGGAGGAAGGTCTAGCAAAGCGAGACTACTTCTACCCTAACCATCTTCTTCACCTTTTATCTGCTACCTCTCCTGCTGTCATTTCTTCACCTTCCTGAGCGTCCATTCCTGAGTATTTTTGATCTCATTCCCTCTTTAAACCATAATTCCCTTTCATTCTTTCATTCCACCTTTTGATATTGTTCATCCTCCACATCATAGTGCTCTCTCAGCTGGATCTGATTCCCAAACCCCTTTACAATCTTCCTCCAATTCTGCCTTCCTCTGTCGCCTTACCTCTCCCACATCATCTCACTTTCCCTTTACCCCTGTGGTCTATTGGCCTTCATTCACCTTGAGCTGAAGTTAATGATGAATAAGAAAAAAACCTCCTTTAGGATGAGAACTGGGAAGCTCTGTTGGATAGCACCCTGGTACCCACTGGATGTCCAGGCCTAATCCTTATTCATCCTCATTCATATCAATACTCGTCCTACTAGTCAGCTGTATTTCTAAAGAAACCCATCAGTCTCATGGCACCAAATATTCAACACTTTTTATCTCCTCAAAGCAATTCCTCCTCAATTTATTCTGTGTTCTCAAAGCAGCTTATAGCATTTATCCTTCCTGCATAACATGATGCTACGCAATGAGTGAGCTATTTTTTTTAAATTTACATTTAATTTACAATAAATTTAGTTTTCAACCAAAAGACCAATTTACTACAAGAATGATATCTTTCCTTCTACCTTATTGATTGGTTCTTGTGGTCAAGGCTATTCTCCCTGAATATGCATTCTTACACAATACAGTAAAGGGAAGTAGACAAAAAAATCCAAATGCCGATATAACACATAGGGCCCTGTTCAGCTAGAGAAGTATAATCCGCATTAATTCATTGACTGTTTTGCATTTTACACATACTATTCTTGCCCTATCTTAACATATTATCCTATGCCAAACCATAAAGTGTTGAAATCCTCCCTTCCACACTTTTTGGTGCATTTCAAAAAGCTTACATATTATTATTCTGACTGCCCTTGTACCAAATGCAGTCTTCCTTTCCAGCAATTCCCTGGAAAATTACACAACAATCACAGGGCAATCATTTCCAGCTCTTTCAGTGGAGAAGCGCAAGGTAATCCAAGCAGAGTGTCAGTGGTTCAACTGAAAATAGGAGGATTCACTGGAAATACCGCAAGTGGCTGCTATCAGGGACACAGTGCCCTCCTTTCAGCAAGCGATCCAACAAGTCTTATCTGCAGCATGAAAATGAGAAGAGCAAATGTGTGAGAGAACAGAGAGAGCTTTTATAAGTCTACGCTCCTTCAGGGTTCCTGTTTATGCATCAGTGTCCGTCTTTGTACATTCAAGCTTATAATTAATGCGGTCTTCTCTACATTGACTTTAATGTAATTGCATATGGGTCAAATCCCAAGGCTTTCCAGTGGCATCATGACTCTACAGTCCCTGACAAAAGTCTTGTCGCTTGTGTACAAATTGACCTGAAGTGCCGCTGAAATATATTTCTAATCAAGATTTATTTACAAGAAATGGCTCATTTTAATCCCAACAGCTTTTGTAATAAAGTTTCAGTGCAAAGAGAAACTGTCAAAAAGTATTCTAATATTCACAGCTTGGTAAAGCCCATTGAGTCAATTTTTGCAAAGACATAAGTGTTGTCGCCTTGTCATATGAGGTATATATGTATCTTGTTCACCTGGGACTAATAATGGATCAATTAGGTCTCAGGTGTGTATAAAAACAACCCCAGTACACTAGACCTTCTAGACACATCAACTGCAACTAGACCTCTGCAAACATGCCTAAGATTCACCCTGAGACTAAAGTTTTGATTATCAAGAGGCTGAAGACCAGATCCACTGCTGATGTGGCAGACACCTTCAATGAGTCTCGGCGTCAAGTACAGAGGATAAAAAAAACATTTGAAGACACTGGAGATGTTTTTGACAAGCCCAGGTCAGGCAGACCCCACAAGACAATTGCTTGAGAGGACCGTTTGTTGGCTCAAAAATCCAAGGCCAGCCCATTTTCCACTGCAGCAGAGCTCCACCCGACCTGGTCCCCTGAAGTCCCTGTGTCAACCAGAACGGTTTGTCGGATTCTGTCTCGAAATGGCCTCCATGGTCGAATCAGTGCCCAGAAGCCCGCACATATCAAAAGACAATTGAAAAACCGTGTGGCATTTGCCAAGGCCCACAGCCTGCTAAAAGGATGGACGCTGGAGAAGTGGAAGAAAGTGGATTTTTCAGATGAATCTTCTGTTGAATTACACCACAGTTGCCGCAAATATTGCAGGAGACCTACTGGAGCCCGCATGGATCCAAGATTCACCCAGAAAACAATGAGGTTTGGTGGTGGAAAAATCATGGTTTGGGATTACATCCAGTATGGGGGTGTGCGAGAGATCTACAGGGTGGAAGGTAACATCAATAGTCTCAAATACCAAGAAATCTTAGCTACCTCTTATATTCCCAACCATAAAAGAGGCCAAATTCTCCAGCAGGACGGTGCTCAATCGCATACTTCCATCTCCACTTCAAAGTTCCTCAAGGCGAAGAAGATCAAGATGCTCCAGGAGTTGCCGGCCCAGTCACCAGACATGAACATCATTGAGCATATGTGGGGTAGGATGAAAGAGGAAGCATGGAAGACCAAACCAAAGAATATTGATGAACTCTGGGAGGCATGCAAGACTGCTTTCCTAGCTATTCCTGATGACTTCATCAATATATTGTATGAATCCTTGCCAAACCGCATCGATGCAGTCCTTCAAGCTCATGGAAGTCATACAAGGTATTCAATTTGGATCTCACAGCACCACTATTTAATTTGCTGACATATTTTAGTATTTGCAGTAAATTTGTTCAATTTCTGTGTAGGCGACAAAACTTTTGTCTTGCCAAAATTTGACCTTTCTTTCTTGTTTGAATAATAAATCTTTTTTTAGTGAAACTAATTTATTTCAGTGCATTGAACATCATTTGGGAGGGTTTTAGCTTTTCATATGAGCTATTTCTTACACCAATTGATTAATTAAAAGTCAAGTTAATAGCAGGTGTTTCTACAAAATAGACAAGCGACAAGACTTTTGTCAGGGACTGTAGTCTGAAACAGTGTCCTGCTAAAACACAGTTACTGAACACTTGTCTTCGTGCATCTACACACATCCCCCAAATGCACACAAACATAATACTGAAATACATTGCATCATGCATCATGCTATGCTTGTGTGGGTGAGAGAGGGAATATTCATAAACTTATGTGGTCTTATACAGTAAAGGCATGACAAATGCAACTCGTTGGGTTCAGCAGGATTAAAAGAGGGAACGGAGAGAGAGAGAGAGAGCGAGAGAGAGAAAGAAAAAGATGAGGGAGGATGCTGCTTTTCTCCCTTCAAAGCCTTGAGCCATATTGATCACTTCGTTTCATTCTCACATGAATATTAAGCATTAGTCACGGTTCATGAACAAAGAGGCCGAATGCTCTGAAATTATGCTATAAGAGACATGTGGATGTCATCAAAGTACAAGTCCTGTATAATGCAGGAACTCTGCTGATAGCTTGAAACACAACTTTTCAATGAAAGTATTAATATCACAGCGATCATTGTGATTGAACTTGGTAACATAGATTATTTAGCAGTATAACTCTTCATCATTTCGCAGTTGTTTTTTTTTAAAGTAGCTTCTAGGAAGAAGAGTGGCGCTATGAAATTTATTTACAATGAAAGCAGATGTACACCGCTCGGCCCGCTCTACCACAAGGATGTCAATTCAAAACAGCCAGCTTGCAGAGGGTTGCCCAGGCAGTTGGAATCTCCTGGTGATTTTTCACACATATTTGTTTTAGTAGTAGCTTTGTAGTACCATTGTAGTAATAATAACTAGCTAGTTGCTAGTACATACTATTTGAAGTAAACAAAACACAACCTTTTAAGCGGCAAAGTGTGTGATTGGAGTAGAAAACTTCAAATAGCTTGTGATAAGCCAGGAAGAAACTGATAAAAACGTATCAACACCATCAAAACCCACAACAAATTGTTAGCAGTAAGTATACACCGTCAGCACAATGGAACACAGTATTTGCTGTGCAGTTTGACACATATGAACACACACATGATTATTGTGTGTTATTGATTCAAGTTTGAAACAGAATGGATTCACTTTCCATGGAGAGTCTGGGTACCGTTTTAATTTTGGAGTTAGATTTAATATACTTTTTTATCACTATAAGAAGCTACTTTGGAAATAAATAACAGAAAGGTTTAACCATCTCTAAAAATTTTAAATTTAGCTTGTCCAAGGGGAACACATGAATAGTTTAAAATGGTGCTCTGCTACTCCTGGCATCAACTTGTATCTTGTTACACATTGTGTAAGCAGTGAACTTAACTCATAAAGGCTTATAAACCTGCCTTATTCTTCATTTCAACCTCATCATCATCTTCCACCACCTGTCTGTCTGTCTGTCTGTTTGTCTCTTTAAGCCTCTATTGCTTTAGCACTGGCTATCTATGCCATGCAACGGTGGTATCATTTATTAAATGCTGCCATATTTAAAGCTGAATGCATGCATAATGAATGACTCTTATCATAAAGAATCACAGAGCAGGTTGGTTGCCCCCCCAGAGAACTAAGTGCTGTTGTATTTGTTCTCCCTGGCAGGCAGCTGAAGTGTCTCTGCTAGTCGGAGCCAGGCTTCGAAACCTTCTGTCTCTCTTAAAATTATTTACATCTTGACACCTAGCAACACCCACATTTATCGCTAGCTTGACCCATGGATCATTCCCATATGTTTTATTCATATCTGCTGTCACATAAATGTTTTATTGAAGCGTCTAGCTGTAGTTTTTTATTTCAAAACCTGCACTCTTCACTGGCCTCTCAATGTAAATATACAAGAATGGGTGTTGATCACAGGCTGTTTCAGTGGGTGTGTTCTTAGATTATCAGCTCATTGCCTTTAAGTTTCAAATTAATTGCAAAATCATTGTATATATTCCCCCAGGGACAAAGAGATTTAATTAGATATTCAATCTAAATAGCTAACCAAAATAATATATTCATAACTTACATGTAACATAAAACTTTGATGTCCTTTGACAATGTTCTGTTTTATATCAAGTGAACACTTGTTGATGAAGAACATATCACACATTTACATTTGCTGGTTCTGCCAGTAAGTTTTCCAGTCATTTCATAGATATGTTGGGTTTGAGCACTGACTCAAATCCTATCTGTTACAGAATACAATAACTGGGAGATTTTCTTTAGACACTTTATATCTCTTTTGTTTAATCCGCACAAAAACGAGATGTGAAAATTACAGGTTGTGGTTTTAGGGCGTTATTTAATGAACATTTGTAACTGTTCTTTAAAGTTGCTAAAGTTTAAAAAGTCAGTATCCAATGCTGAATTAAGCCATTTCTGGACACTAGGGAGAAGAAAAACAAACCATATCCACAAGTCTGACATTCAATCGGCTTATCAATGCATTAACAATCAACAGAAATTAGAGCATCCCATTGGAGTTATGTTTCTGAGCAGCCGACAAATGTACTGTACATCTAACTGTAATTCACATTTTAACTCAAGCTAAAGACGAGGACTTAAGTCCACAAACTTTCACCTCAGGAAAATGCAAGTAAGTGGCTGAATATTTCATCAGGTCTACACTTTCCACCCCCTGGTGCTTTACAATATATCATGAAATATGTTATTCATAAAAAGCTTGTGTACTGTGTGCTTGACAGGAATAGAAAATATCTCGACTGTGCAAAGCAGAGAGTAGATTTACTGCAGTGGAGTTACACTGCAGCAGCTTTTTATGGAAGGGAAAGTTCTGTTCTGTCCCATCCTGTCAACTCTCAAGGTGAACATGTTTTTCCATATGACAGGGCCTGTACCTCGTGAGTTGCTGTCAATCGAAATTGTATTCGTCCCCCGGATATTTCAGCATTATCATTGCTTTAAATTGGGGAGAATTGCGCCCGTGACCCCTGGGTTCTTCCAGACTCAGCTCATTGTGTTGAGACTGCCTGTAGCCCCCCCTGAGACAGCAGTGCCATCCCTGGCCGGTCAAGAGCTTTTACCTGGCAGGACCCTGGTCAAAAATTAAACTGTAATAAAGTTTTGTCTGAAGGTCTAAAGGGGAAGAACTAATCACAGCCCAGGAGGTGGAAGAGAAAGGCATTTACACTCACAGACGTCACGGCTTAGTGCTTTATCAACAGAGAAAAAACACTGCAAACTGTATATAGATTCACCATTGTAATGAAGGGGATTTAAGAAAGATTAATGGCTTAAAACTCCAATGTTTCCCAGAAGTGTGTCCATTCAAATCAGGTCAATGGCATTTAAAGGATTATAACAAGATGACAGTAGGTTTAGACTTGAGAATTTAAGTATACTAGTGTTAATTCACAGGGTTCAGATGTCTGACTCAAGCAATGCCGCCCTTTCCCAGTTTCCCAGGTGAATTTTGTGCAGATTACTCATTCAGCGTGCTTGCTTCCTTTTTTCTCCGGTTTCACATGTTCATTGTTGCTGAGGATAGTTGCGTGGTAAAGCATGAGGCGTTTGGAGTCACATAAGGACATGGTCACATGAGAAGGAATCCAGGCAGATGCAAGAGGAATCTAATAATAAACCAGTGACAAAGAAAACTGAAACTCACATGGGAACTTGTCAACCAACCAATAAGACAAAAAACAATATCCAAAACCCAAAACCTAAATATAAATATTATCAAAAGTTGCAAAAAGCCTGTACAATTTCAACCAAAATCCACAAAATACAAAAAAATTACATAATTCACACAAGTTAATGATAATTTGTGAAAGTTAATTCATGATGGACAGTATGATCACCATCCTACAGTGCTGTTAGATTCAATTCTTTCAATATATTTTTGTGTCACATTTCGTAAACCCAATTGTCGCGTTCTTGTTTTCATGAACCCAACTGTTCCGTTCATCTTTTACTAAACCTGTCTTTTCCTAATCTGTCCCATTCTTGTCCCGCTTGTCATGGAAACATACCTTTTTATAAGCCCAACCCCAACCTATTCCTTAACTGCGTCAAAATTGACGCCAATAGTCTTGACCAAGCGCGTTTAGATATGACGCTAAAGGAGACTTTTAGCATTAACAATATATAAATATTCTAAAACATATTTAGAAGTGGTAAAGTAATATAATGTACAGTATTGTATAGTTTAAAGTCTGTGCCTGCAGTACAATGTCACCACAAATTAAAGTTTTATGACCCTTATAATTGTAATCAGTACATCTTTGCCAAAAGGTAGGAAAAAACCTTTGAACACACACACACACACACACATATGCATGACCTTTCAGAATACAGTGCATTGCTTCAGGTCCTGGACAACACTGTGCATGTACGTCACACTCTGCAGTCCATGGACCTCTAACCTGGTGTATTCCCCCACTGTGAAGCTCTCAGGAGAAAGCACACACACACACACACACACACACACACACACACACACACAAACACACACATTGGAGTTACACGGCACCAGCATTGCTGGAAGGGAAAGTTCTGTCCCATGCTGTCAACTGTCAAGGTGAACATGTTTTCCCATGGGACAGGGCCTGTACCTTGAAAGTTGCTGACGATTTCACTGGTCCATAGACTGAAGTGGCTGATCGCAGAGATTGTATTCCTTCCCTGGAGATTTCAGCATAATCATTGCTTTATATTGAGGAAGATTGCACCCAAGCCCCCTGAGTTTTTCTTCCAGACACAGCTCAGTGTGTTGAGACTGCTTGAAGCCCCCTTGAGACAGCAGTGCCATCCCTGGTTGACAAAGAGATTTTACCTGGCAGGACCCTGGTCAAAAATTAAACTGTACTAAAGTTTTGTTTAAAGGTCGAAAGGGGAGTAAACTATTCTAGTGTCTGGTGTGTCCATGGGAGTAAATCTCATTTTACAGTTGGGGAGGACAATAAACATACGATTTCTGAAGAGCAATTTTTGAAGGGGACACAAATAATACAGCCACAATAGTATTTGTAGAGGATATGTGTACACAGAGGAAAGCCTCAATACTATCATTTGTGTAGCATGGAGACTGTACCAGTACCCTTCTTTTCAGTATTTCTCTTGATTTAATGAAAAAGCTGACTAGATTGACCAAAAACATTCTTCTTTAAAGGTCCCATGACATGGTGCTCTTTGGATGCTTTTGTATAGACCTTAGTGGTCTCCCTAATACCCTATCTAAAGTCTCTTTCCCAAACTGACCAACTGTCACTTTGCTTGTTTGAAAGCCATGATGTCTCTCTCTCATGGGTGGGCCAAATTCTCTGGGCGGGCAAAGCAGAGAAAGGGGAGGTAACCTTGTCCCTTATGACCTCATAAAGAGCAAGATTCCAAAATGGTCCATCAGTGCTTTCATTTTCTCAAAGGCAAAGCAGGATACCCAGGGCTCGGTTTACACCTATCATCATTTCTAGCCACTGGGGGACCATAGGCAGGCTGGAGGAACTCATATTAATAAATAATAAATTTATTTATTACGTTGTTTACAATCAAGCCACAAAAATACCTTAAACATAATGACTTATTTTAAAAAAGTGAACCCATATATTGTAAAAGAAATACAATGCTTTTAACCTCTTCAAACACACTTCTTTAATTCATAACAGGATTATATCTATAACTAAGTCATCTTATGCATGAGACTTTAAGCTTTCAAATGGTCCACTGCATGAGCGTGTTTATGAAGATTTATTGCTTGAAATTTACGAGTGGAGAAAACGTTTTCTTTTGCTTGGAGAAAACGGTCCCGTCAGCTGGAAGGCGTGTAAATTGTAAGTTGGCCACTGGTAAAGCTCATCTGCTAACCCTGACATACACACATCTCCAAAAATATTAACTAAATTCGTTCGTGTCTGATCTCCCTGTTTTCTCTCTCATTTTATCTGGGCAACAAAGATGCAAATCTTTAACGTCAGTTCACCACACGGTCATCCTTTAACTATAAAATGATCTTGCATCCTCCACATAAATGTTAGATTTTGTCTGGGACAGAGAATGTATATTTATCTGAAGCAAACCTACTGATCTGCCACTTAACATCATATTGAGCAAAACACAACTGTAGATCTTCATTATTAACCCTAATATCATTTCACACGCATAACGTTAAGGCTGTTTTATGGTTGTGCAGAGGCTCCAAGCAGAGCTTTTGCCGTAGTGTGTGTGTGTGTGTGTGTGTGTGTGTGTGTGTGTGTGATTGTGTGTGAGGAGTGGGTGATAGAGCGAGGGAGAAGTGAGAGATTGGCTTAGCGATTAGCTTTGGAGTGAGTATCGACTCTAGAGTCATAGAGAGAGAAACAAAGTGTCTCCGCTGTGTTTTCTGACCAAGGTGGGAAATCTGTAGAAGGATAAGTTAACCATCTCCTTGATTTCATGTTGTTTATGAGAACCGGGAAATGAGCTTGGGGAAATGAAACACTACCAAGCCAGGGCCAAGCGACATGCGTCGCCTTGCAACGTGTAGCATTTTTGGGGAGGTGCAGGTCAGGCTACGCCGTAGGGTCCGGCCTAGACGCAGAGGGGTGTGCGGGGGTACCCGGTCGATTCTACGCACAACCATAAAACTGCCTTTAGTTGTGGTTGGTGCATTTTTATCCAACAAGCTAGGGAACATTACATTATGTTACACTAACATAGCAAACTTTTTTTATGACTAATTTTTAAATTACTCAGGATCATTTCTATTTGAGAAAAGAACAACTTCATCCAATGTTAATGTGTATAAAATAGCCTTGAACAGCCAACCTACTACATTCCACAAGAAACGCTACTACCAGTATGTTCTCTCATTCTGTCCCGTGATCCGCTTGTTGTGTGTGTGTGTAAAGCAGAGAATATAGAATAGAATGTCTTTGTTGTCATTATACACAAGTGCATTACCTGTGCAATGAGATTGAAGCAACCCCTTTACAGTGTCAATACAAAATATAAAAATGTAAAATATAAAAATATGAAGCAACAAAATATGAATAACAAATAAATAAATACTGCACTGTAATGAAATGAAATAGTTAAGTACTAAATAATAAATAAATAAATATTGCACAGTAAGGAAATGAAATGGTTAAAAATGTATTGCATGCATAGTATTGCACTGTATGAAATTGCACAGAATCCAGGAGGGAATGAGAAAGTCCAGGGCTGGGGTAGGCTGTGGAGTGAAGTCAGTGCATGTGTGAGTTCAGGGTGGTTATGGCTTTTATATATATATATATATATATATATATATATATATCAGTATGCATTGGACTAAACCACTGGGCAAGGGAGGGGACACAACATGTTTCTTAACTTAAAAACCTTTTTGGGGGGTTTGTATTGTTTTACTATGTACACAGGTATTTTAAGAATACGTCAATATGTTATTTACAATACACAGCATGGTTTAAGGATATTTCTGGGGGGGCAACCCTTATATTAGGGTTTGTGCCTATTGGTGTGTGCCCCACTGTGCAGCTGTCAGGAAAGAAAACACACGCACACAGGCACACACACATGTGCACATCCTGGCCTACAGAGAGACATCTGGAGCCAGAATATCAGAGTGATGCCACTACAGTCTGAACAGCACTGTGTCACATGCACACACACACACACACACACACACACACACACACACACACACACACACACACACACACACACACACACACACACACACACACACACACACACACACACACACACACACACACACACACACACACACACACACACACACTCTCACACACACACACACACTCTCACACACACTCTCAAACACACACTCTCACACACACTCACAATAATATGTAAAAAATGTTTGAAATCCACTCTGCAGGCCATTCACAATGGATAACCCTAACACGTGAATTAAAATTTGTGTGAGTTCACGTGTTTATGTTGAAGAAGTTCCACGCTGTTTGATGGAAAAAACAACATACACAGAAAATACTTCACTGCAAGTACCACTCTGCATAATATCAGATTAAATATTCATGATTCTTCTTAATTTTGATGATAGCATAACCAGGGCCTTTTTATTTACACCATGAATAAGTAGATGAGTACAATTATACAGTGTAATAATTATTTGATTATAGGCGTTGTGGTGGAAAAAGTGCATGTTATTTGCTCATAATCATTCAATAATCCGCAGGAAATTACAGCATGATACTCAAATGTCAACTTTAATCAG
Source organism: Etheostoma spectabile (assembly GCF_008692095.1). Lineage (NCBI taxonomy): Eukaryota > Metazoa > Chordata > Actinopteri > Perciformes > Percidae > Etheostoma > Etheostoma spectabile. Next base: position 8,027,977 of record NC_045739.1, read on the forward strand.
CTTTATACCAACAACAATAAAATAATTTCATAACAGGCTTACACATACAGTAAATAACTCAACCACAGCTAAACCATATAGCTGTGTGAAATACAAATTAACTCTAGTCATTGGAATAATTGATCTGAGTTAATTAAATTGGATTCCCCTCAGTATTCTTGTTAAAACTAATTTAATGTGGTGGTAACTGACATTTTTTAAATCTGTCAAGAGATCGGGTTAGATAAAGTAGCAATCAGAGTGGCAAGCCAGAGCAAAACAGCTTTTGAAGTTCTCAGCTTTAACACTGACAGAGGCTGTTTTGTGCTTATTTACTAACTAGCTGCCTGCCTCATGTTTCAAAGTCTTTGCTTTTCTAAGTAATGTGTAAGTGAAGTCTCCCTGTATGCAAATACACCACTTTGGTCATTGGGGCATGTCAGCCGTATTGTACATCATGCAGCACTGCACCTTTTAAGGGTTTAATTTGTGGATATCCATTGTGAGGGATCCTTTGTGTCTTTTTGGAATGGCAGACCATTGTTTGCATATGATATCCTAACATTTCACATAAACAGGTCCAATGGAGTTTTAGGACATGCAGCAGTGCATTGAAAATAGGTTTCTTATCATGAAATTAGACCAATATAGAGCAGTGTCCTTCACTTGTCTCTTTCCTTTCTTTTACGCTGAATGCCTGCACCTTTTAGCCAGATAAGACTCAAAGAATTATCATGGCATGTCCAGACGTTTTGTCTCACCGTAATGTTCAAGTCAGGGAAAAACGTGTGCTTGTGAAGAGTAAAAAAAAGAAATCATCTGACTAATACATTTAAAGGTTGGAAATCATACTGTATAATCTAATAAAAAGATTGTTGAACCAAAAACGTGGCCATTTGTGAATTTATTTAAGAGAGAAAGCTCTCTTAAAGCTCAAGAAAAAGCTATAAAACTAGAATGCAAGTTAAAGCAAGCAGCAATGACTCTCAATTGACGACAGCCTGAGGGGGCACCACAGCCACCAGTCAGACCCAGATCATGTGATGCAAAAGGCTTTCCTCAAAGGACGCATGACATCAAATGGGTGTAATGAAAAACATTGTCGGCAGAGCGTGACACCTATTGATTCTCTCTGTCTGGTCATGCCTGATGGACACTGACTGGGGTTAAGGTCACAGGTTGTCATTCCACTATCATTGCAGAAGAGCAACACAGGAGGAAATGACTGTAAATAGTCTGCTGTCAGTGGGTTCTGGATGCCAACAAGAGTGTGATCAGTGTCAGCATGTGGCGTTTATAGCAGGGCTGATTCAGGTCTTTGGAGGCCAAGCCAGGAGAAAACAATGGTGTTGTTGGCTGTCACTGGAACACACTGATAGCTGTTCTGCCCCACTAGGGTTGTATCGGCGTATCCTAAATAACTGAACAGTGATACACAAGTACTGATACATGAAGCAAAATCAACCCTAAGCAGAAAATCCTCTAAATGTGTTACCATTGTCTTCTTCCTGTTTCGCCAGGCAAGTGTTGTTGCAGACAATCCTGGAGAGTGCCTGCCTTTAATCAAGTACATGCTGAGAATCACAAACAAGAATCAAGGAAGAGGAACCAGCTCCAGATTATTTCAACTGGGATCACTATACTTGATTCACTTTGAAGAGAAGATATTTTATTCCTTAGCAAGGCCCCGTAATGTAGTCTGTGTCTTGGATGTGATTCTTCAGCTCAGAAAAAGAATGCTAAAAGCCCAACATGTGGATGTGTTGGGGGTCTAGATGAGCCAGAAGCTTTGACTGAGGGCTTTTTTGAATCACGCTCAAGAGACGCAACTCTTCAAAAGCTTGTCTAAGAGAAGCACTCCAACGAGGAGCTACTTGGAACAAACATCTGCCTGGTCACATTGTGTTGCTGTAAACAGCCCAGTGGCAGTTCATGGCAGTTTGTGAAATGGTCACGTTATTTAATCTATTGATTCATGTACAGGTCACGTTTTCATGTGTTGATTAAGAATTTTGAAGTAATGTATTTTAAGGGGAAGCATATTATATGATCACAGAACAACTACAGTAGTAAGGAATATTGAAAAGCCGTCTGTTGCAGTTCCTTTCTGCGTTATTCTCTTCCTAGCCATAATTGTCCCGTTGTTGTCTGTGTGTCCTGCGAGTGACGGTTCTTTTCCCCGTTCTTTTTCCCTAACCACAACCGTCCCGTTGTTGTGGCCGGCGTGTGGCATTTATTTTACCCGCTGTTGCATCCCCAGAGCGGCCCAGTGTCATGGCAGTTTCTGAAATGGTCACGTTCGAAAATCGTAACATGTAATAAACAAGAAAATTGGGACATGTACACGTAATAAACAAGAAAATCGGGACATGTACACAAATCAATAAATAAAAATAATGTGACCATTTCACAAACTGCTGTGAGACCAAGTTGCTGTAAATGAGAAAGATAAAAACTAACTTTTAGTAACTTAACCTAAGTAACAAATGTGCAAATATGTTCAACATTATTGTATAAGTACACCATTGGGTGCTCAGTTGCACAGTTCCCAAAACAACTGCAAACATCTATAAACTTGTACTAGCTCTGATTACAAATGAATGTCAGCCATCTTTGGTACTACTTCAGAATTTGCAACAGGAAATATTAAACAATGTATGCCTTTTGTAGGCAAACGTTTTTATTGTGAGAATGCTGTAAACATCAGGAATGAGGCAGAAGGGTATGCTGACCATTACCTATGGGCTTTCTGCATCTAGACCCCTGACGACAACTAAGTGTGATTTTGCAGTGAGGAGCATTTGTATAGAAAATTATTTCCATTTTGTTTTCTACTGTCCTTTTTTTATTATTAACAGCGGGTTTTTTTGTTTAGTAAGATAAAAGCAGAGCTTGATTTAGTGAGTAAAGATGCTCAAAGATTGAGATGGCTGTTCACATGTGAAACATAAACTAGCTAAATATCACGAGAAAGCCTGGAAGAAGGAGAATAAAGCACTTTACCGAGATGATCTGTAGATGAGGATTGTTGTGTGGTGTGTGTGTGGTGTGTGGTGTGTGTGTGTGTGTGGTGTGGTTGTGTGTGTGTATGTATGAGTATTGTATGAATGGTGTGTGTGTGGTGTGTGTGTATATATATAAATATATATATATTATTTATATATATAAATCATATATTATATATCTATATATAGATATATGTGTGTGTGTGTGTGTGTGTGTATATTTCACTGAATGATTTGTACATGCGACCGGAAGACATTTGCTAAATAAATTTGTGGTGTCTTGTAATCCCATGTGGCATGCATGGGCCAAATGTTTGCCATGACAAAAAAATCAAATTAAAGGGAATAAGGCTTGAAGAAAATAGCCTATGATTATTTGTTCCTTTGAATTAAGAGAGTTGCAAGAAAATGGGATGAGAGATCAAACAAAAGTCCAACTTAATTCAGCCTAAGGGCTTGGTTAAGCTAAGATAGAACTGGCGTGTAGGATGTGTCATCCAACCACATCAGAAGGCAACAGTGTTTATCTGTTCAGAATGGCTACTCTCACAGTCATATGTAGGGGCAAGGCATATTACTAGTTTAAATATGGAATTAAAAGAGCACATTTTCAGACAGTTTCTGCTGGAAGACATTCATGGTGTCGTGGAAGTTGTGTGTAAAGAATGAAAAAAGGTTTAGAAAGGGCGTGAAGGTTTTGTAATACAGGACACATTGCGATTGGAATAGGAAGATAATTGAATTCAGTAAAGCACACTGAAATGCCCTAAAGCATTAGTAACCCCCCCTCCCCTTTAGTTTTGAGCCATGCAGAGACACACATAACAGAAGAGGGTTAGAAACAGTGATAGTGAGAAATGACCATCCATTTGTCATTTATCCAAACTGTTCAGACCTCCCTACCAGACCATAAAAAGCGTTCATTAATCCAGCTCCTGATCTCACTGTGCAACCAGCGGCCACTAACTGTTTGTCCTGCTCAAATGTTTTCTAAAGTTGATTCAACCTTTGTGAGAAAACTGCCTTTGTCCAAAGCCTGCTGAGTGACTTTGTACAATGTGTACAGTGTCCGCATGTGTAACATGAAGCCAAGCTGAGAGGCAAACATAGCTGAGTGATCCAGCACTCAATCAGGGATGGACTTCTCTTGTTCTATCTGATCAATCCTCCCATGCTTCTGTTGCATCACCCTTTCATCCCTTTTCCTGATCCCACTCCAGGTCTATGGCAGAACAAATCACAACAGAGAGATAGGTATTCACCCAAATGATCAAATGGCTCATGAGATTTTGCACTGGCAAATTAATCTGGATCTGTTACAACAGCCGTACAGTGACATTGGTTTGACTTTCTAAAGGAGAGAGAACTAGTTCCACAACTGAACACCCTTTCAGAACACTGAAGAACAGTGTCAGGACCGCACTTCCATGTTGGCATATACACAAGACACTGTTACCCTTGTCACACAGAATTAGATATGCACCACGACACAGATTATCATAACACATAACTCTGATTATTAATATGCAGCACATAATTGTATAGCAGATCAGAACTGTTTTCATAACCTGTCTGGTCTTTCTCTACAGACTTGATAATCAGCCCTCTTCAATGTTCACAGCTCTTTGTCAGTAAGACTGTGGCAAGGGAAAAAGCATGGTAAAAAAATACACATAATGCATGCAAATGGAAACCAGTTTATCATTAGGGAGATAATGAATTCAAAAGAAATTCTGTGTTTGTGTTTATGTGTGGTCTTAGTCTGTTGCAATGATTTCACTAGTGACAACTAAAGCCAGGGACAGCTGAATAATCGACAGACTATACGTAGGTCCCTATCTTGCACCTGGAGCAGCGCAGCGCAGCGCAAAGCCCAAAGCGCAAAACCTTTGCTAGTTTAAGACCGAGGCAGTTGTTAATTTCCCGTCCAGCGCCCGCGTCATTGAAATAGCAAATGCACCTGCACCCATCTGTTTGCCTGTGCTGGTCTCATAGGGAGGTGTGTTCAGGTGCATTCTTGGCGTATTGCTACCTTGAGGAAGCGGAAAGTGACCATGCCATTTACCAACAAAAACCTGGACTAAAGTCAATAACACAGCATTTTTAATTGTTATTTTAACAGCAGATTAGTAAAATGCACCTAGGCTCGTGCACAATGTGTGCACACTATGCTTGCTTCTTCCTACTTCCGGAAGGATCCGCCATCATAATAACAATGCACTAAGGTATAAACACGCCTAAACGTGTTAAAGGGAGTGGGAGATGACACTATGATTGTAACGGCAAAAACACACCTTCGGTGAATGAAAACACTAAGTACATCCCTTTTGAACCATGCGACTAGCAAAAATGGATTTGTACATGCCCTAAAGGCACCTACGCCAGGTGCTTCACGCTGTGCGCTAAGATTGTTAATTGTTGTTTTTGTCTGATCAGCCAGAAATGAGCACACATTGGAAGACAAAGCGATAGGTTGGCTATTATTATAGTCGCGTCCCAAGGCAACCACCAAATATGTTACTGTACCAAAATAGAAACGAACATTTATCAAAAATTGTATACTGAAAGGGAATGACATGGAGTAAACAAATGCTAAATTGGTTGAGATAGTAAACTAATGGATAAATGCAACACAATCTTTGCAGAGAGAGCTGAAGGTGAGGGAACTTGATCAGAACGAGGTGAACTTCAGATGAACTGTAGCTCTGATCTAAAACCTAATGAAATTGATCATAAAATAGTAACCACTCTCACTCACAACACATCAAACTAGCTTGCAGTTAGTCACACTTATGGCGTGGGATGGCAATGTTGGTCTGTTGGTCAGTTGGTCCACCAACTTGGTCCAGACTAAAATATCTCAGAAACTATTGGATAGATTGTCATATAATTTTGTGGTTCCCAGAGAAGGAATCCTGGTATGGTGATCACCAGATATATCTTCAAGCTCCACCATGAGGTTGATATTTTTATTAAAATATCTATGCAACTATTGGATGGATTGCCAGGAAATTTGACACATCCATGAACCCTTCACATTACTTTGCTTTGGTGAGCTCTTGACTTTTTATGTAGCAAAACAACACTTTAATTTGTCCAGTGGTTTATGACCAAATACCTGCAAAATTAATTACATTAATATAATATATATACAATGTTGCTTAAATCAATGCTTTGACTAAATAAAACCTCACAGAGCTTTTAGCATGGTAGACCCTTAGTTTTGTCATCATTTCTTGTTGGAAATATTAAATGTTTAAAATAATTGGAATGAAAATATCAGTCATCGACTGGTTCAGAAGACAAATGATGATACTCCTTCAAAACTGTGAACTGTGATCAAAACATGACACCTTCATCATACTTATAATTGGCTCAGCAATCACTGAATCAAATGTGTCCCTGTCTAAGGTGGATGTGAGAAGCTATGCATCATAACTTACAGCAAGTCAAGTAAACATTGCTGTAGAACATGGACAGATAATAACACCACCCTCAAAATGAATGGGGGTTGGATACGTTTACTGTCATAGTTCCCTTGGTTACCTTATATAAAAGGATATGTTATTGAGTCTTGGTGCTGATCGATATTTAGAGTGCAGCAGGCATAACACAGCCATCAGGGCAGACTAACCAACCATATGGGAATGATAAATCAGCATTTGTTGCCTCTCTCTGCCTAAGTCTAAGTATGCTCGTGGTTTCTCCATGTTGCTCTTAACAGTACTTGCAACACTGCCTGTCCCTCTCCATATGTTGCTTTTGATTACTGCAACAACCAATTAAACACACACACACACAAACAACACCACACACGCCGACAAGTGATGCAGCTCACAGCTGTTTTTGTGCAGCAGATTGTAGAGTAGAGTAGATTGTTACCTATATGATTTCTTGGTGACTGTCAGCCATGTTTATCCCTTTCTGGACTTCCCTCATGAGAAGACACTAATAATAACCTCGAAAACCCAATCAAATTCAGTCAATTTAAAATACTGCAAGTATGTCTCAAGTGAGCTCTGTCTGTAATGTGTAAGTGTGTGGTTCATTCAATAAACACGTTCCATAGTTATCATCATCATCATTATCATCATCATCACATTTTCTGTCACAATAATTTTCACCATGATTACCACTTCTCCATAATTAATTACGTCATTATCTATCCACCTTTATAAGTTCTGCACTATTAGAGTGCACAACTGTGCCCGGGTCCTCTGATTTAGATTTATGACCAGAGAAGCAAAGATTATGACTCCATTACACAGAGATCGACCGTAGGTACATGTCACATTATCTTGCCACATGTTCACTTTATGAGCCCACATGAATGAATTGGCCAACTTCCAGTCTGATACCAACTGTTTATCAACTTTAATTAAACAGACCGTGTCTTGATTGTGATTGCATTTGAAAGATGCCAATGAGTTGATGAGCAATGTGACTAACACCAAAATGAAAAGGGCTTCCGCAATGCAGATGTTAAGGTGTATAGCCTACTTGCTGCAGAGCAGTTGCATTACTGTTTTACCAAAATTGACTCACTCTAAACACTGCTTAAAGATCAAAGCAAGATAATTTGCAAGCACTAATTAAAATATCACTCAATTTCATATCATGGGCAACCAAAAGAGCATCCTGTCCACTGGAGTAGACCGCTGGTCCAGATCCATTGGGAGCTGCAGTGCCTGCAGTTTATATTCCTCATTTAATTAATCAGCATCTTCAATATGATACTGTACAAAACTGGAGTAAAGTACATTTTTATTCATTTTATATGTATGTGTGATTTTTTTTTTTTTTGATTTTTCAAAATAAAAATATCCTTCATTCATTTCATTCAAAGTATTAAGTTTCCAGCGAAGTCCGTCAATGACCATAACATACATTCAGTTTGTAAATGAATAGACTTGTGTTTAAATTTGTCCTTATGAAGGTTTTACACAGGGATTAATTTTGCATCATTAATATGATCCACTGTCTTTCAACAATACGAAAGCAAATATGTTCTCTGGAAAATAAATATGATTACACTATTGCACATGTCTTGGGCATTGTGTCTTTGTACAGCATGCACAAATAATTGAATCACATTTCGGCGTCATTGTGACCAACAAGATAAGACTGCATACACTTGGTAGTTCTCAATTGCATTTCACCGCCTCATACTTTATCGCCTGTAATGACGACTCATTCAAGGGTGGATTTTTTTTGACATGACGCAGTCTGACCACTGTTGTCAATTCCCTTGAGCAGTTCTCTGAGTGTCCCAGTGCTGAGTCTGGGTCTCAAGGGGTGATGGAACAGCTGCAAATGCACAACCTGCTGTGCTCTTTCTGCTGTGAGGTATCAGCTGCACTGAAATAATTTTGACGGCTCCCAAAGCTGTGGTAGTTGTTGCTTTTGAATATGGCCCACGGGCTAGTGACAGAGGTGAGATATTTGGATTCTGGATGACATCTGGGAGGTTCAATTAACGCCACTGACATAATACTTTATGTGTATAAATAAAAACCTTGTTTCAGGGCAGTCCCCACATCTGCAATTAGCTGTTCATTTTTGCCTGGCCTGGCCAGTTGGTCAGGGAGTAGGAGACCTATGCTTGGCAGCTTAGTCAGCAAAGACTACTCACAACCTTGGCCGTTTGGCATGGTTCTGTCCCAGCTTGTGATAGGCAAAACCTTGGTTTCATTTTACAATGTTGAATTTGCATCTTGCAGATTACCTCAGCAAGGCTGTTGTGACCATTGCAGGTTGAATTCAGCTTGATTTTAACCATTTAAAAGATATATAAAAAATTGGATGTCTTTCAAATTGGATGTCAACAATGGACAGGTCAATCATTTTCCTGGTGACTATGAGCCATTTTCATCCTTTTTTGGACTTCACTCAAGAGAATACACTGATAAGCTTCCACCTTTAAAAAAACTAAAATACAATCAGATGAAAATACCGCAGGTATGTCTCAAGTGAGCTTTGTCTGTAATGTGTATCTGTGTGATTCATTCAATTAAAAAAAGGCTGTCGTCATGACCTCATAAATTGTCTAATTGTGGATGATTAGAACCTCCATCTCCCTTGACACTCGACAGTTCTTAACAGCACCAATTACCCATGGCATCATTCTCACCTTTTCCTTGCTCCTCATTTCCCCAAGAAGGGAAGGAACAACACTTTTCCCTGACCAATAAAATTCAGAAAAAGGCTCAGGTGGCACTCAAGAAAAACGTCTGCATCAGTTGTAATAGCAAGGGCCCCAATGTTCAAAGCCCACTGGCAGCTGTGGTATTATGACAGGATGAAGACATATTACAGAGCAAAAAGCAAAGTTTGCAGGTCAGGGTGGGTAGATAGGGTCAATTAAACATCAGACCACAACATCAAAGATAGCTGCCGTATTGTTAGTTTTACCATAACCACGATTGGTCCCTAACTTTGAACATGTGGTTATTGTTGTTACCATGACGACGAAGGTCCCCTCAACCTCTCCAATCCTTAATCATAAGGTTGTCACATCATAAATCATGTATAATGATTTGCAATGGTTTTGAAAAGCACAGACAATTGCGACGAGTCAGTTCAGAATATTAGATTAGATTAGATTAGATTAGATAATACTTTTTTCATCCCACAGCGGGGAAATTCCTTTGTTACAGTAGCATTCTCTACAATAAGAGCAAAAAAACAAACAAGTAAACTATATGAATATGCTTCTATCTCTTGTTCTGATGGGCAGATACAAACATGATTTAATTCAAGACATTTACAAGAAAAGGGAAATTCATTGCTCATGTTAGAACTATAGAATAATTGTCACCAAATATTTATCTGTGACCATATAACAGTTATTGAAATGTGTGTGGAGAGTATCCACCATGTGAGTCCAGTTAGTGTCAGATCTGTTGTACATGTCTGGGTATAATTCCCAAGTAAACATGATTCTGGGACCTATCATGCAGATGGTTTACACATGTGCTGTCACTTAGAGTTTTAACACTGGACACAGTGAGACTGAGAGCGTTCACTGCATTGATCATGAATGTGAAGCAGGGTACTAAGTACTGACAGGCATAACATGAGGTTAACCTTCCTTTCCACTATTAATGGATGAAGGAGGCTCTGACCCTGACTGACTTATTTGTAGGCACAGTGGCAGGTAATCAGATCTGTGCGTGGCAAGTTGTCAGCCTGATCTTATTGCAGCAGGTCAGTGGAGTCACTGGATTATTCACTAACGAGAATATGGTCCTGTTAGAGTTAGAAACAAAAGTACAATTGTTACATACACCACAATACAGTACATGTTAGTTAGAGCACACAAATGCGTTGTGAAGTCTCTGTGAACTAGATTTAGAATGTGAATGTGTTGATGAGATAACTGACTGACTGAGTAAATGTTTGTGAATTTTACTGCACTGAGGCATATAGTTAAGTTTTTAACTTTAATTAATACATTCTATTTTTGAAGAGAAGAAAAAATATAAGATGCCTCCTCCTGTGATCATGGAATACTTATAAAGTTATCAGAGTTACAATGCAATGTATACAAATGCGTTTAACTATTCTGTATGTGCAAACCTCAAAGATGATTGTTTTAAGTATGATAATAATACTGGGCACACTTTGTAACGTACTATGGTACAAAGAAGGGATGATACTTCCAGTTTAACCATTCACTACACTGATTGGTTAAACAGTCTAATTGATAATCCTTTATGTATCGCTGTCTGGCAAATATATGAGTGGGAGTAATATGTCATAGGTATTATTGGGGCTAAATGTGCAGTTTATGTTCTGTATTCAAATCTTTGGTATGATTAACTCACAGAACTAATGTTTCTCCCAACATCTATTATCTTTTACTTTAATAATTTAGTGTGGTCAAATTAGAATGTACTGTATGTATTGGCTGTGAATTAAACATGAGCAGTAATTTGTGCAGGAAATGGAACCTGATTTGCCAATGTACGTAGCGACATCCAAATGTATGAGTAAATGACTCACCAATGCAGATATGAGAAATAGCTGCAAAAACACATGAAATATGCATAATAGAAAGGATATTATTAGATCACAGATGTTATATTCAGTCTACACAAAGGTAACCTGCAGTAACCACCACAGAATGAGCACTCACACCAACCTTGGGCAGTCAATGTTAGTTAGCAAACTGCCAGCAGAAAAGCTGCAGAAATATGAACACTGATAGGATGGGGAAAATTATTATTATGTTTTTTTAACTTGTATGCTTTATCTTCACAATGACGTGACAGATATATTCAGTGATAAATGATCTGTTTTGGGGAGGCAATAGCAAATGTTGGAAGGTAATTTGCAGTAGCCTGTTAATATAGTAGTGATGAGAGAGAGCAACTTTAAATTGGAATTCGGTCGTTTTTTAACAGCGTATAAGCTCCCCTCATTTTGAACCATCATGCTATCTGTAAGCTTTTTACCAAAATTAAGTGAAACAGGCAAATTTACCCACAGGATATGATTCCTGACAATCTGTTCTAAATCTGAATACTCTTTTAAAGTAGAATTCAGGTCAATTCCAACACGAAGCTCTGTTATTTGTAAATGTGGAGGTCTGTCAGTAGAGAGAAAAATGAAACCAATTGGTGATGTCTACACCGTGTTATCCTCCTGCTAGAGTTAGCAC
>NC_045739.1:8039632-8039710 GCF_008692095.1 Etheostoma spectabile
CTTAAACAGGGCAAGTTTTAAACTTGTTTTTAGCTTCTAAGCATGCTCAATGTCATTAAAAGTGCCTACCCATGTGCA
>NC_045739.1:8039720-8040154 GCF_008692095.1 Etheostoma spectabile
CTGAGTGAACACAGTGAATCTGACTCCAGTAGCTGTGACAGAAAGGCATGAAAGTTGTGTTATTCCATACCTCTGTTTATTTCCTGTTTTCCAGTGAAGTCCACGCTAGTCAATTGTCACAACTTTCATGCCTTTCTGTCACGTCTACTGCAGTCAAATTCACTGTGTTCACTTGGAAAGAATAACTGCACATGGCTAGGCACTGGTAGTGACATTTTGAGCATGTTTAGAGGCTAAAACACGTTTAAAACTTGCCCTGTTGATGCCTGTTGGGTGCTAACTCTAGCAAGAGGATAACATGTTGTAGGCAGCACCGATTGGTTTCATTTGTCTCGCTACTGACAGCACTCCAAATCGACCGGAATTCTCCTTTAACTCATCTGTCTCTCTCTTTCTCTCTCTCTCTCTCTCTCTCTCTCTCTCTCTCTCTCTCT
>NC_045739.1:8040164-8042856 GCF_008692095.1 Etheostoma spectabile
CTCTCTCTGTCTCTCTATCTCTCTCTCTTTCTCTCTCTCCTCTCCTCCTAAAATATCTCCTAAAAGAAATGTTAGATTCATTCAAATCTCTTGATTTCAGCAGAAGGAAATAAATCAGGAGCTGGTGTACCGATTGTGTTGTGTGTTCTTTTTGTAAACTAAAGAGCAAGTGGAGACAGCTGAATTTTGTCAGATGCTATTGAATTGTTTATTTTTATTTCCTGGCTTTTTTCCTTTTGTAAACCTTTACAGAAATGAAAATACAGAATTATGCAAGTGGATTTGTTTTTCCTTTTTGTTTTATAGCCAAAGGTTTCTGGCCATGCAACACGCACATTGTGCATTTGACATTTCAATCGTTGTTATCCCTATTGATTGAATGTGTTACATCATCTGAATTGATGGGTAAATGCCTGGGGAAAAACACATGCATTCACTTCAAAGAAAGACAGACACTAGCAGAAGCTGTAACTGACTACCAACACATGTTGAACCTAAAGCTAAATGTAAGAAAAACAATTCTCTATTATGCTGGGTGATACAGTAAATGGTGACCCTGCTCTGTTCCACCTATCATCAACAATGTGTGAAATGCTTGACTGAAGCACGGTTAACAAGTCTGCTTTCAAACAGGTCAGGAACAGACAGAAAACCCATTCACATGGTTGTTTATGATAAGATAATTATATAATAAGAGCAAAAAAACTACACAAAATCCACTCAGCCAAGGGCTTGTGCTTTAGTGAAAAATAAAGTTTAAAGTAGTAGACGTGTGTGTGTGTGCGTGTGTGTGTGTGTGTTTGTGTGTGTGTGTGTGTGTGTTTTGCGTGTGTGTGTGTAAGCCCCTGTGTGTCAGGTTACATTGTAAGATAAAGGGGTTTAGCAGAGTGTGATAGACCTTCATCCCAGCTGTCAAAAGAAGTGAAGAAAGCAGCAGAGGCTCCTGCATTGGTCAACTCAGGTCACATTGAACAGGATTTCTTCGGCTGTATCATCCCTCAATGGGGATCTCAACCAAACAACTTTTTTTTTACAATGATCTACTGTTCCTGCACTCTATTTTCTGCAGGACATACTGTTATATGAGATGACATGTTCAGTGGAGTGAGACTTCCTTTTTGAATGTATCATATTGGATATTGGGCAGCAGTGTACTAGCCTCATTTTAAAGTCACAATAGTCCAAGTTAAAGTTGTTATAATACAATGCATTGCACACTACCAGTAGGTTGATGTTAACTCAATGACCTCTCCCAATCAGAGTGAAAAGCCTTATTTAAGGTTGCAGATGCCATACGTTTTGGGGGTGCTGGTTCAGACTTATGTTATATAAATTATAATATTTCAAGGCAAATAAAAGATAATACCAGAAGCATAGCTAACTTTCAAATTAATCATTAATTTCATCAATATATAATGATCAGTTCTGATATTGAATAGGTTAACTACAGTAGGTGAAAAAGAGTGAGAGAGTTTATTTTTGGTGGCATGTAGTCTTCATGCAAGGTCAGAACAATGAAGAAAAGGGAGTAATGATATTCAACTTTCACCCAGGGGCACTAGAATGAGAAGCTGCCGGTGGATGCTGAGGTGGAGGTGAGGCTTATTAAATATGCTAAATAGTGCTACATTTGTTAATAAGCAGAGCCGTAGCAGGAGAGCAGAATAATGGGCAGTCAGTTTGAATAGGCAATTGTGTTGGTTATACTGTATGTTGGATGGTCAGCATACTCATGTGAAATTATTATGTCATTGTAGAATATGGGCAGCATTGATGTTTAGTTTCTAGGCTCTGACCACAAAGAAACACCAGGCACAGCAGGTGGAGTGAGGAATGATAACTTAAGCTATCCCCCAGGGAAACTATGACAATGCAGGTGGATGCTGGGGTGGAGGTGGGGCTTTTGAAACACAACACTAACAGCAAAAGCTGCACATGACAGCATAGCTTTCAAGCAAGTGATGTGACGGCAGGCCTGTATGGAAAGGAGATTGTCCTCTCAAGAAAAACAGCAGGATGCCTAAAAACTACATGTTCAAGTGACAAATCCCTCTAGCATACGAAGCCGTAGGAATTATGACTCTGACAAATGATGTTGTCCTGCTGATAGTGGTGTTAGGCTTTTATGTGTTGTTCTGGAGAGGAACTACAAACAACTTCTTTTGTAGCTTCTTTTAAATTCAGAGGACTTTTTGAGCAACAAAGTGACTGCGATGACCATGCTGCGTTTACACTTTAAAGACTCTGTACTTTGTAGATGGTGTTCATTATGAACATTGAACAATCAACAGTGTGTTTTCTTGTGTAAGACTATATTTTAAAACTAGAATTACACCAGCTGCAATGTTAAATCAGGACAATGGCATACTTTTTACCTCCCTACTTCTAACCCTGATTGGATCAAACACATTTTTGAACTTACCTTCATTTTTATCTCAACTACACACCTGTAAAGTTTCGTGACTGCATATTGTATAATTGTGATGCAATTGTATGACATAATCTGGCTGCAAACACACAGACAGGCATTTTAACACCTGGCAAAGTACTCAAAACCTATTCTGTGGTAGTTTCCATTAAAGTAGGTATCTTCAGGACCACATTTTGACATGACACACATGCACACACATACTCACAAGGTGAAAACAATACCAGCAGATGGTACTGAGAGAGAGAGAGAGAGAGAGAGTGT
>NC_045739.1:8042866-8053541 GCF_008692095.1 Etheostoma spectabile
CTGTGTGTTTCTGTGTGTTTCTGTGTGTCTTGACACAATAGAGTATTGTAGAGAGAATCCAACATCACAGCAGTTCAAATGAATTATATGTAGCTTAAAGCCTTATGTCTCCGGCAGCCATTACAAATGTATAACTCTAATCACATGTCTCCCAACTCTGAGACTCATGAATCATTCCACAATAACAGATTAATAGCTCATAAATCTCACGAGGAACATTATATTTCTGCAATTAAAGCCGTCAGTGTAGCACAAGCCTCATGGTATATTCACAATGTTTGGTGAATAATAAAGTGAAAAGACCAGTTAGGAAAGGAGATCTGAGTGCAGGGGGGAAACTAATTCTCTCTCCAGAAATACCTCGCAGTAGTCGAGAAGGGCTTTGGTAATGACAGAGAAAATACCAGAGGGAAAAATTACCGCAGTTGATGTGAATGATGTGCTAGTTCTGCCATGGTTATCAAAATGTTGAGAATCTCCATTGACAGAGGTGGCTGCAGTTTAAGGATTTGGTCATTACACCCTCCTCTTCCTATAGAATACAGCTTCACAGAGTGAGCCTCTTACATTGGATGAATGACAAAGATGGATGGAATAGCTCTTCAGGTCGCTGGGCAAAGTTCCTGTATCAAACATTAAAAACACAGTTAATGTACCCACAAAGAAGCACACACAGCATTTAACTCCGACTATCCAACTGGGTTTCCCATTCCTCTTGTGTCTTCCATGTCCCCAGTTTGTCTCTCTGCGTTTGTCTGTGTGAGTTTTGTTCCTGTCTTGCCATAAGCCTCAGGAAAATTACTTGTTTTTAAGATACGACTTTAGCTAGAGTCAAAACGCATTGGTCATATGTTAAGCAACACGCAACATTAATTTTCCTTGCTGATGATTCATCAAACAATTCAATAAGGCCTAAATCATTCCTCTTATAATTAAATAAGCTTCACAGAGTATCCTGAAGCGGAAACCCTCTGGATCAGGTTGTGTGTCTTGCCATCAACTAGGTCTATTTAAATCCCAATCACTTGTTTTCTTTCTGTTGCAGCTCACCGTCTCGTCCAACTTTGGGCTTTGCTTGTTATCAAAAGTTCCCCAAGAGGTTTGTTATTGAACTCTCTTTAGTTTTGATTTGACTGTACAATTGCGTTCACAGGCAGTGATCAAAACCCACCCCTTCTTCTAAACCACAGTCTGCGTTTGATTTATTGTAAATGAAAATATTTGGTACGTGAGTTGCTTGGCTGAAACATTTTTTTTTATTTTACAATGAAATGAAAATGCACATATACTAAATGAAGGAAGGTTTATTGTAAATTTGTTTGCCTGGTATTGTAATAACATTTATCAAGAAATGTAATTTATCTTCTCCTAATCCCTATTTTAATTTTGATATTAAAGATTAAGGAGTTTGCCAAACAGCATCAACGCACATTGTCAAGGAGACAGTAGTTAATGTTTATCTAACAACGACCAAATGTTCTGCCTAGGAAATAAAGACGACTCAATGCTGATGTTTTGGTGTCGTTTTTGTCTCTGAATTAGGTTGAGGCATAAGAACAACTTGGTCAGGTTTAAGCTTATAGTTTGGGTTAAAACAGGTACTTAGTTAAGGCGAGGGAAATATTGTGGTTTGTGTCAAAATGTAGGGGACCTCCATTATCATGGTTACAATGCGAAACTACGTGGTTGAGGTTAGGTAATGACCGTGGGTCATGGTTGAGGGAAACACAAGTTGAATTGTGGGCAGGAAACAGGAAATATACAACAATCTTCAGTTAGATGTCCCACCGTCCACCCCAACCTCTTTTAGACAACTTTGTTGGTACATGCAGTAATAACGTCACACGTCTTTCTCATTTGAAAAAAAATCAAAACTACTATAGCCATAAGTGGGCTTAGTTGCTCAAAGGTAAACAGACTGATTCCGCCGTTTTTCTTGGGAGGACAGTCTGAGCACACCTGCAACACTAGATACCATGGCTGGTTGTAGGGCTTGACACACTGATTACACTGAGCTACAGAAGATAAAGCAAAATATTGGTCATCTATTGGTTGTTGTTTTCATTCATGAAACCCAAATTTATTCTTCAGAGCAGCATCAATTATCTGCTTCTCAGTTCTCAACCTAGATAATTCACTGCCATGTGTTTTTGTGTAAATGTGGCCATGTCTACCAGCCCGCACGTGCAAGTGCAAATGGAAATCTAATAAAATGGGGTGACTTTTTTTATCAGACCTCTTTTGTAATGTGTGTCATCATTTCACTGTGTGTAGGTATAAGAGAGGTGAAATTGAATGTCTCCCCTTTACCCTCCTATGTATTGTGTCAAGATGAAGCCTGCACAGAACACCCACACTGAATGACAAATGAATAAGAATGAATTTCACATGTGTTTTTAGTGCACTAGCCCCTGTATGTGAAACTGCAACACACTGTCACATATTAATGCAGCATTGCTTTTTGTGAAGCAGTGGTTACAGTGCAGCGTTAGACTATTGTGCCACTGTGAATACTGAACCCTTTATCTTCTACCCACATACACACCCACCCTTACTCTTGAAAACATATACGGTATGTGTCCTACACGCCGTATAAAGTGAATCCTCCCACGAGTCTTTCTGGAACATATGAAACCACAGATATACTGTAATAAAACATTTTCCTCACATTCTTGTACCATGATTCCAACTACTGGATATTGAGAAAATGCAATTAATTTTCTGTCAACAGCTGACAAGGATTCCTTCTGCTGTATACTCGCTGTACCCATACTGCATTTTGCCTCTGATAATCACCTTACACCGGGGATAAAGATGGAGTGCATCATTCACTGCCAAGAGCACTGGCTGCAAAACAGAGCCCTGACTAGCCTAATGGCTATACCATGCTTGTGAATATTCATAGGATTTTGTAACATATCCCAGCATTCAGAGCAGAACAGAGTGGATGGTGTAGTTTATTTAGAGTGATATGAAATCTGTAAATTAAATCTGTCATTGTAGCATAAACAACAGAGGGTGGTTGTCCATCAAAGCAGTCTCCAAGGACTCTGATTTAGACCATGGGGAAATTAAATCATGATCCACATTGTATCAACTGCAGGCATTTCCTTCTGAATATGTCATTGATTTGTTTAACACTCAGAATGCAGAATCATGGTCATGAGAGAAATTAAGCCTGCAGCAGTACATAAATGCACATGCATGATTAACATAAACACAGTGAGAGAAAATAAAGAGAGAGCCTCCAATCCCAGAATTTAAAAAACACAGTAAGTGTAGTAACTAGAAATAATGGGTGGGTGGAAAGAAAGGAGAACTGACGGAGATGTGTAAAACCATTCATTTTTCCTTGCACATGAGTGACATGTCTGTGTGGATTGTGTATGTGTATCTCATCTGTGAAGCACAGCATTTCAGGATCACATGTTCACGTTTAATGGGTTTTCTCAGACACAGCCTTGACTTGAGAGAGAGAGAAAGAGAGAGAGAGAGAGAGAGAGAGAGAGAGAGAGAGAGAGAGAGAGAGAGAGAGAAAACCACAAGGGGGATTTCCTTGACATATGTCAAGTATTTTCTGAATGAAATGAATAAAAACAAAACTCTGTATTTGACTTTATTAGCAAACAATTTCAGACTTAAATTGTGATGACACTCTAAACTGGGAAGGTGGAGGCTGGGGTTGGGGAGGTAAGCATTGCTATTAGCAGCGGTGTGAGGCAGCGTTGTAGTAGCAGGAAGCAGGATTAGGGAGACATTTAAATGGACCACCTGATATGAAAAATGGCCATGATTGGTTGTGACTGGTGGGAATGATAATTCAATTAGTGGGTATATGACTTCCGTGTCCTAGATGAACTAACACAATGATTAATTATATAAAAACCATTGGAGAGTCTTGGAGATGAAATGATTTGACGGAACTGCCAACAACCTGTAGACATCTAAAACATGACACAAGGCACTACCTAGACACTGCCAACTGTTTTTCTGTAAGGGATAACAAGCCAAAAAGGTCCGGAACCATGGATTTCAAATTTAACAATATATTGTATTTCACAAGCTTATTGTGTTTATTTTCCTTTTCTTTTGGGTAAAATCCCAAGAGTAGCTACAGCGCCTGTCAGATAAATCTAATGGAGAATAAGCATCATAAGCACCATACAATGGAAACTATAAGGAACAAATACCTCAACATAGTATTAAGTACAATACTTCACCCAAGAGTCTCAACAATCTCTATTGGGAGAGGGCGCTCTTTGGTTCATCTCTTCCTCACTTTATATAGAATATAATGAGGAACTCAGGAGCTCAGTGTGTGTGTTTGTGTGTGTGTGTGTGTGTGTGTGTGTGTGTGTTTGTGTGTTCTCCTTGTCTTTTTCACAGCACCACATTCTGCCTAAACAAGGGGTGCAGCAATTGCTCTAAATTTCAAAAAAGTTCACTGTTACATGAGGAAGAAATTCAGCTTTATGAGTTCCACTCATTGTTGGCACATCCTCAATCAGTTGAAGGAAACTCCATGTTGACAAAAGGCCAACACTTGCGGCTTGCATTAATTGCTTGGACAACACATGCAGTTGCATACTTCAACTAGTCCAAAACAGCTGTCATACTTATGTTTTTTTTCTAGCCATGTGCGATAATTAATGTTACTGTACATCATTGAACACTATTCTGTTTGCAGGTTTGTGCTAATTTTCCCTCCACTGACGGTATACTTTGTGATTGCCACAAAACACATTCAATTGGCAGCGTCACAGACTTTTGCTCTATTGGGGCAGTGGTGTGGAAGCTTAACAGCCTGCCATAAAACATTTCTGTGGAACAGTTAATGTATGCAGTAGTGCTGTACTAGCATATGTGTGACAAGGGAGACATTTGGTTGACATGTGTGCCGTGCAAATGTTTTGGAGAATGAAACAGCAGTCGAAAGCTGCAGGGCAGGCACTTTTTCCTGAGTCATTTACATCCCAGCCAATACCAGTGACATTCAACTGTATCGATCAGCAGGCCTGGGGAATGTTTTCAGACACAAAATGGCTGTCCAATATCTGAAACAAGTACACTGTAAAATAGTTTTAAAAGTAGTTTGGGAAATACAGTACTGCATGTGTCACCTGTTAGCTTTAAAAAAAGACTAATGTGTGCTGAAACCCCAGTGTATGAATAGGAAAACCTTGAAAACAATATAAAACATGGTTCCCAAAGCAGGCTCTAAAGTGAAGCCTCATTTAAAATGAATGAAAGCGAGGAAAAATGGTCTTGGTCAATAAAGAACAACAGTGGGTTTTTCATCAAGCTGCAATGGTTTCCAGCTACTATATTAAAGCCTTGTCAACCAGAAAAGCAGTAAGCAAGCTTTATCAAATATTAAAGTGTGTCAGCTCTAATTTTCCAATGTCACTGTATCTGAAATGTGGCCAACACACTCAGGTGATAAAACAGCAGCAGACTGAGTAAAGTCTAAGAAGTTAGCAAGGACAAAGAAGTACACTCACACACACCCACACACACACACACACGCACACATTCCAATGTATCTGTTTTGTGTTGCATGCTGTATAATAATAATAATTATTGTAAAAATACTACTAAAAATAACAATAATAACTTATTATTTATACAGTGCCTTTCAAAAAACCCAAGGACACTTTCCAGAATTAGAGGTTGTAGGCCGTGGTACATGTGGTGTTTCAGGAGTTTTAAAAAAAAATATGTCCAGGGATGTAGCACTTTGGATATCTGCAGGGAGGGTGTTCCAGAGGGATGGGGGTGAAACACTAAAGGCTCTGTCTCTGTATTGTGTGTAATCAAGAATAAGTGATGGGCGGGAGCACATGGTTGACAGGTATCATTAACCAGCAGTCTGGGTGAGATGAGATGTACTGAGACATGTTATGGATTGAAGTGACAAATATCTCTCTGTTGGATAGTGCGGCTGCTCCCACAAAGAGAGAAGGTAGGTTGCAAAAATTGGCGAAATACATCTCACATGTCTGTGACCCAAATTACAGCCTTTTTGTCCAACACCTCAGTTACATGTATATTGATAAAACCCGTTGGAATGCATCCCCCATGCAAAAATCCAAGCTTGGTAATATATTTTATTCCCATCTACAGGGGTTCAAAGGAACTCAACCTGATGAATTTGCATTAATATGCACAACTGTAGCTTTTACTGCTCATTTCTTCCTTCTAACTCTGAGTTCAAGCAGTCACTGTTAAACCAATGCAACATCATTAAAGCACTGATGTGTGGAAAGATATATGCAGTATATAGATTGTGCTCTTTGTTTTTCAAACAGTGTTAATCATAACGATGCACTTTTGTACTTGCTATGGTCCTTCACACATCTATATTCAGTGACAGTGTAGTTGTACCTCACTGGTTCTACCGCTGCATTGAGTGAGCACACTAATTGCTGAACTGAGCTCACACCCATTATAACGCCAGACTGCACCTCCCTTATGACCGAGCAGGAGCTGAAATAGTTATTGTATAATAGTGACTGCCTCAGGAGAAGTAGAAATAAATCCAGTGACGTGGAAAAAACCCTGTTCTGAGCAGGTGCAATATGTACACGATACAGTCGATCAGGACAGGTATTGGTATTGGTCTCCAAAGACTGAAATAATCTGCAATACAAGAAAGGTGCAATTGTTCTTCATATAGCCTGACTGTGTACATTGTGATGTTTTACCGTAAGTCTTAATAATGGTGATTAAAGCATGGCTCAGAGGCACAGTAGCTCTTTGGTGCAGTTATTACACCTGAGGTGATTCATGGTTGTATCACTTTAGCCCTGTTGCAAATAAATACAAAAACGTTTTTGTTATTAGTATATTGTGTTTCCATGAAAGCTAAAGCTAACTAAAAAGCATTGCCACAATTTGGTGCCACTTCATTATTCTAATACTGTTCCTGACTGGTGCCATCACTTTGTGTACTTCTTTCTCATTATTATCCCAAATGAATTAGTTTTCCATTTCCCTCCAATGTCTCAACCGCTGCCTCCCCACTTATCACTGAGAGCAGGGGAGTGAAAACCCTATATCCATCAGCACTAAGATCTAGCTCCTCAGTGGAGAAATAGCCTCTCTTCTGTTCTGGCATTTATCATTTATTGATGATGGTAATTGTTCCTGGCACCACTGAACAGAGCAGACCAGACACTGTGGATATTAAGTCACTTCATCACCCTGAATGAAGGCTGCAGTTTCCTCAGCATCAGACATCATGTCACAGTATAGTTTCTGACACTTTTCGTTGTCATGTAGGAAGCAAGTTTTCCCAATAGCTTGTTTATATTGGTGTTTCTGTAAATGAAACATCTTCTCTAATTGGATCTGAGTTCCTTTTCTGGCAGCCGGCACATGAGGATGAGCTGTACATCTGCTATACTAGGATGAGCAGGATATTTAATGTGTCATTTCCTCTCCACAGGCAGATTAAAGTGCTCATTGAAGCTACCCTTTCTTTAACTTTTTTCATGCCAGTAAGTGAGTTGAAAATAAACAGCCTCATCTGGGCAATGGGTAGCTCAGCATCTAGCATATTTGCACTGGGATTCTACATACAGTGTGAGGTATATTTTGGGATTTTAAAAATGTTGTTACGTACAGATTACTGGGGCACACTGCAGTTTTACTACAGTTTTTTTTTTCTATAGTGAAAAATAATTGTGTGTATCTTCCCTGTAATTCACATCCAGTCCAAGATTTTATGGGTTCTTCCTTGGCCCACCCTTCCACCAAGTTTCATGAATATTGGGCCAGTAGTTTTGTCATAATCCTGCTGACAGACAGACAGACAGACAGACGGATGGACAAACAAATGGAAAAAACAACGGAAAAAACAAACCGAAAACTTCAACATCCTAAGGTAGTAATTAAATATTACTTCAGAATAATAAAATATATCGGCATGAAAGTGTTTCCCACATTTACCTCAAGGGCATTCTAAATAGGCAAATAATGACTGAGCCTCAGAACCACTTCTCTGACCACTTACACATTTTTTACATCTTTTTCTTTCTCTTCTTCATTGAATTCTCCACAATTTGCTTAACATTTGGTGTGAGATAAATGCTTTAGATTACTGAGGGCTGATCAAAACCATTATGTTAATATAGCTTCTAATATTGCTTCATTTTATTTTGACATTATATTGTTATTAAACATAGTCACAACAGAGAATACTCAGGACAGAGAAAGGGTAATAAGTGCATGAGAAAGCAGATATAGCATGATAGGACTCAGCTTTGAAATAACTTTCTCTCAACATTCTCTTATGATTTTCCAAGGGTTTTCTCTGTCCAAAAAACTGAATGGGCAAGTGGGAGGTCATTTGAGACTGAAACCCTTGCATGGAAATGTAGTAAGAGTAGCATGTGATTTGAATATTAACTATGAACGACAGTAACGACAGAATTTCCCCGTCGTGGGATAAATAAAGTATAATCTAATGATGCCCAGAAACGAGTGTTCTGGGCCAGTACCACAAAAGCCGACTGAGCCAGTAGATGGGAAGAGACAAAAAAGAAGTTGAAGTGCCAGAGCAATTTGATAAAAACTTGATAAGTAATCAATTAGCAGCACTAAATAGCATTAGTTTTGTTTATTTTAACCATCAAAACTGCTGAAAATCAGCTTAAGACTTATTGTTGATCTTATCAGTTCACAGAGATTTGTTTAGATACCCCGTGCAGAAAAAGATCAGAAATGATAAATGTGTTGGCCTCAGTGTAAGATGAAATAAATAAAACAGGGAAACAATCTTATCATGGTATAAAACTAGGGCCAGTTTAATCCTTTTAAAGGGAGACTAAGCATGAGTACGGGAGCTTTACATGAGGTATGAGTTGTAAAAACATTTTTGAGGTGATTATTGCAACTACTTGTCAGCTGAGCTAAAGCTTTAGATACACAACATGTTGACCTTGATCAAGTGATTATTAAACATTCTGATTAGGCCTTTGTCCCTCTTCACTTCTGCTGCTGGGAGAGAAGGGGCCCATGACAGTTGAAGCAGTGTGTTTTACAGTTTTGCTCCATTGGTTTGGCTCATTTCTTCAAACAGAAATGATTTTCTAAAAACAACATGGACAAACCTCCAAACTACTTGAAAATTGTTCAGAACAAAATTGAATTTCTCTTTTATTTCATCAAATTGCAAATGTCTTTGTACATGTGTTAATGTCTCAGTACACCTTTGCAAATGATTAAGTACAGGTAGCCTACATTTAGTACAATTTTCAAGTGAATAGATCTTGTTTCTCAGTCTAATGGTTGTTCTCTCCAAAATGTGTCAGCGTCATTTCCTTGTATAATTTATCACATACAAGAGTCTGTTCATTTGTCAAAATTACTCAAGAGCATAATACCATGAATACCATATATGGAACAACTCTTGGAACATTAGATAAATTGATTACAGCAATTGAAGACATCATGCTGTTCCGGTTGTAATTCGGGCCACAATTATGGACCATGTTATCAACCATGGCCTCACAATGGTGAAGGCAGGTCGCCTTTGAATTCTATGTCTAGGATTGGACGACAAACTTGCACGGGTGGCAGAAGAAAACTTCTCAATGATCAACAAGAACAAGAGATCTGTAACATGGCACCGTACCCCCCCAACCGCTCAGGGCGCTGGTTTAGCTGGCAGCCCACTCACTCTGACATCTCTCCATTAGTGCATGTATAGGACCTGAGCATGTGTGTGTAGTTTAGACCTGTGTGTGATTACTAACAAAGTGTGTACGCAGAGTGTAAATTGTAATTTCCCCATTGGGGATTAATAAACAAATTAAAATTAAAATTAAAATAAACATGTTGATTGCAAATAATGCCATCACATTGAGACGGATGCACGCTACAATCCTAGAAGACAATGCCATATTCCAAAATATCTCCACAATAGACTGGATATTAAAGAAGCATCAGATGGCAATGAAGCAAATTTACAGGGTACCACTTGAGAGGAACTCTGATAGAGTGAAAGAGCTGCGGTACCAGTATGTGCATGTAAGTCAGTTACTGGTTGTCCATTATTATAACATTTTTACAATTAATCAGTGGTTCCCAATTTTTTGGGCTTCAGTACTTGACCTGATTTCTGAATCATGCTAATCCAGGTATGAAAGCATTTGATTTATCTGACTTTTTGCCTAAAAACTGCAGCTCACTGTATGATGCAATTATCATTATAATCCTTTCTTAAAGAATATAACATACAATAAGAAAAAGGGTCAAAGTGCTACAATTGCCTCCCATGTAAATCTATCTAATACTGTAGGTTTTACTGTAACATTTCAGTAAGTGTAGTCGTTGATGATTTCCCCCCTCCTCTTTCTGTCAAATACCCCCTGTTGTACCGCTGCATAGGGGTACATGTACCCCAGGTTTGGAACCAATGGAGTAGTGGCCAGTAGTATATTGCACTTGTGGAGAACATAGAGCATTCCTATGTTATTGTCTGTAATTTTCTGTTGTGTATGACTCTTCTCTATGAATGATTTGATGTTTTCTTTTTTTACTCTATTGTAGAGAATAATGGCATTGAAAGGAAACGAGAGCCCTCACATCCTCATGTTTGTGGATGAAGCTGGCTTCAACCTGACCAAGGGCTGAAGACGTGGCCACAGTGGATGTCCCAGGCCAGGGGGCA
>NC_045739.1:8053551-8054267 GCF_008692095.1 Etheostoma spectabile
GTGTGCTGCCATTTCTGAGAATGGTGTGGCCTCCCACATCCCTAGTCTTGGCCCATACATTACACAGAAGCTCCTCATCTTCTGCCTCATCTGACCGCCTTCATTTTGATTTAATCCCTGAAAATAAGAAAGGTGTCACAGGGCCTCACCTACCACAATATGTCATTGTATGGGACAATTTGAATTTCCACCGTGGCCCGCTTATCAGGGCCTGGTTCACCACTCATCCAAGGATGGTAATGGTGTTCCTACCACCTTACTCTCCTTTCCACAAAGAGCAGCATGTGGCTGGCCAGGAGGGTGAGGACGGTGACCAGGAGAGGGAAGGTGAGGACAGCAACCAGTGAAGAACTGTTAGTTGTGAAACTCTGGCTTTATTTACAGCACTGTAGGTTGCATATAATTTTCCTTGTGTTTTGTTTATGTGTTTATATCACAGTAAATTATGCTGTGTACAATTTCTTTTTACTCTGATGTATGGAAGTTATTTCATGTGTGTGAATAAAAATGGTTATAATTTCCTTGGCTTTGGACGTGAGGGATATTTCAATGGTCCTCTGCCATGGTGACAAAACATTAAACATTTTGACTTGCAGTGTTTACACAATGCCAAAGGGACGAAGCATTTTGTTTAGGGAGAGATACGAGCTTTTGCAAGTGAGCTATAATGTTGTGCTGAACTGTAAGAAATGATCTTAGAGTTTTGAGAATGTAAT
>NC_045739.1:8054277-8065164 GCF_008692095.1 Etheostoma spectabile
AGAAATGAGCCAAACCAATGGAGAAAAACAAATGCCTCTTCAAAGATGTTACTTTGAAAAAGGCGATGAGTCCGCCTCTCCTTGGCTTTTGGAGCCACAACAACACATTGCAAGCAATCCTATTTCTGCTGGTACAGATAATATCTGGCCTGATTCCTGATCAAGGGCCATGCTGTTGACAGCAACTGAGAAGCAGCGTCTTATTCCCAAATGCAATCCTCTGGCATAAGGCTTTTGACAGATCAATTACACTATCTTGCCCATGCCACCCATGGTAGGTGGGTGGGTTCTGAAAAAATAAATAAAGCATGGCATAAGCCCGTGGATGAATAGCAATTCGGTCTTCTAGGTTATTGGAAACAGCGGTGAATGGGTCCAAGCTTGTGGTGTTGTGCCTGGGCATTGGGTTACACATAATCAAGTCTCCGAGAGGATGACAGAGGCTGAAAAGCGGAGCCAGGATATCATTGGTTCTATCTTTGTGGCTATTGTATCTGCGTCAGTGTAGTAAATGCTTGGGAACAGGGAAAGGTATGGAAACATCAGAGACATTATCTATGAATGACAGCTGATATCGCCCTGGGAGATTTGTGTGACTGACAAGGTGTGTATTGAAGTGATGATGGAGGATTGTGTGCACATGCTAAGGTTTCTTTTTTCTTCTTTTATAAAGTATGTGTGTCTGTGCATGTGACGTCTGCGCTTTTGTAACTTGCATGCATGCATGTGAATGCAAAGCGATGATGACACTGAACCTGCGGCTATCTGTCTTTTCAATTCCTTGCCAGGGTTTGGTGAGTTTTTGAATAATTCATCAATGCTGCTGGTGCTGGGTTCTACTTGACAGGTGTGGTTTGGTTCTAACCTCAGGTAGCCTCTAGGTTGTCTGTTACAATAAAAATTTAAATGCAAGAAAGTTTTTCCAATCAATATTTTACAGTTTTTTATCACCTTGGTACTATTATCACAACTACATTTGTGTGAGGTACAATTTCACAACTCTTAGTACAAAACTCATCATACTTGTGGCCCAACTAGTCTTTCATGTAAAACTTGTCATTGTACATTGATTTGGATTGTAAACATCTCTCACCACACAACAATTGATTCAAAATATAATTTTTTTTTTGTAAAATGTTGTGAGAACGTATGGTTTAAATACCAAAACACAACATAATGGTATCTTGTCAGTTTAGTCATTGTAAATGTCTGATGAATTGCAGTAATATTCTCCTGCACAGTATTATATTTATATGTTAACAAGACATTGTAGTTCCAAAGTGTCACCTTGTGGTCTGTTCTGCTTTTATTTTGAAAGGCGCCGTTTTCTTCTTCTGATGCTTTTGTGATGCCAAACTTCTTGCTACTCTCGCTTCACAATGTGGTGGAAGGAGCTCCGAACTGTGAGGGTGTGTCAAGCTAGAGAGCATGCTAGCTGATAGTGGAAACTCTTTGATCAGCGCCCTTGGAGAGCAGAATAAGTTTTCACGGTGTTCATGGTGCTTACGGTGCTTGTTGAGAGGAAGAAATAAATCAACACCCGTTTGATGCTCTCTGCGTCTGGATCAATAAATCCAAATGGCCGCTACAGTCATTTTAACTATCAGTGGAACCAGTAACAAACAATGATACATATTTCAAATGGCCAATAGAAGTGCATGCTACAGTAAAGACAGATAACATTTTTCACATTAGGTAATACACTTATATTATCCCACACTTACAGAATCTCTCATTTCCATAATATCTATAATATGTGTAATCCTCTACAATGTCCACATTTCTTTTTGCAGTATTTACAGTAACCTTTCTGTTAGTGCCAATCCCTCTTTGACAGATCCCTTGTCCACAAGCAACAACCTATTCCTTACTGTCCATCCTGCTCCATGTTGAAGGAAAATGCCAGTGTTTACACCCCCCGCCTTTGCTGTGATAGGGTGACCAATTTTGGTCACCACAAGGTGAATTCAATTAGCAATAACGAGTATTCATTATGGGTGGTTAAATGTAATTTAGATGTTCATACAAAACACATTTTATATAGCTGACAATTCCAATTAAAATCTATGGGTTTACCAAACGGTTCAGTGATTGACCAATACGAGAAGTTGGATTAAAAGGTTAGTGAAATATATTTGTGCAAATCAGAAGAGACGCATATCAAAAGTATTGTGAGGATTGCATTGGGAAAGACAATTACTTTATATAAAAAGGTATTGTCTTTGATGACACACTGATTAGGTGTGGTGAAAACGTTACTATGTAATTCTGTGTGTTTTACAATTGAACATGTTTTTGCTTCTGCTTTGAGTTGTGTACTAAGAGTTTACCACCTATTAACAAGACAAAAAAAAGTCTTTCTATCAACCAGCCCTCTAAAGAATGTCAGGGGTAGGAGAGCAAAAGTCACAGACAGATCAAGGACATCCAAACAAAAACAGGCCTGCTAATAGAGTTCACCTGGAAGTCAGTGGTGTGCATAAATCTGCTCTAATATGTCCTTGGTACATACATTAGGTAGTATGCGCACGCACGCACGCACACACACACACACGCACACACACACACACACACACACCCCACACCCCAGCACGCACAGATGCTGCCCTCACAAATGACCACTTTTCTATTTTAAGGTTTCAGGTCATGTGGGGATAAGTAAGCCTGGAGGATCACACACACATAGGCAGATGTGTACAAATAGATACACACACAAACAGATACAAAAAGATAAAGAGAGAGACTCATTTTTGCTTTGACAGGTAAGTCTAGGACTAAGAAAACAAAATAAAACTCCATGAAAAGAATACATTGACTTGGCAATTTCAGACAGAAAATACACAAAAACAATGCTTAGTGAAGGTATGAGCATTAACATTCATTAGGATAGATAGATAGATAGATAGATAGATAGATAGATAGATAGATAGATAGATAGATAGATAGATAGATAGATAGATGTCCTTTTCGAAACACGACCCCCGCTGTGTGCGGTGTCTACAGCTCTGCCTTGGAGCCGCCACATGTGATAATTACACTGCATCACGCCCTGGGTCAGTGTTATTAAAGAACCGCCGGAGACTGATAGAGCTCGCTGTATTTTTAGAGTTCAGGTTGCCCTTTTGTCGTAAAGCTCACCACTCTTGTAGATTATGGTTGGGATCTGCAAGTGGCAGAGGAAACTGTCTGAGGAAATGTTCATTGAGGTGCGAGTGACACAGAGAAGGAGAGTGCAAAAAAAAGGAACATGTCACCTGTTCCTTGTCCAACACTTACTTGTTTCTTGAGCAGAAATTCCCCAGAGGTTTTTCTTATTTTAGGATGTTTGAAGAGCAAACGGAAATCCCTACAGTATGTTGCGTGGATCTCAGTGGCATGTTGGCCTTTGACAGCCACAGGAATATTATATATATTATTCTTGTAGGAGGGCTTCTGCCAAAACAAACTGATCTATCTATAAAATGAAATAAGCCAGAATGTCATGTAACATCTTAATAAATCATCTTATACCATCTAAATCTGAGATGCCGCAGGCCACAGGTTGACAGAAGAATATTTGTGATATTTGTGGACATGAGGCGATTCTCCTGCTGACAGATTCGACATATTGGTCCATCAATGCTCCCTTCTGAATGCCGTAATGACAGACCAAGATAGGATTCATAAATCAGAAGCCGGTGGGGAGGTCGTCTGACATTGATGCATGCAGAGACACTGAAAACACAGCAGAGGGAGAGCATAAGACAAAGGACATGTTGAGTGACTTCATATGCCAAGACATTGATGAGTAGTACAGGTAGCGTAATAACTCATAACATTGGTCTGGGGTCTATAATCCAGGATTTGTGAATGCTAAAGGCTGCAACATATCTGCATAATGCCTCGCATGAGCTGCAGAGCTTGACACTGACAAATAAATATACATGCACATGCAACCACAGTTTCCAATGCTCGTCTTGTATTTATAAATAAAAAAGCACATGTGCTCATGCAAGCCCTTAGCTGTGTTGTGCCTTCAAGGTCCTGGCTGTAATGAGTTACATTACCATAAAGATGATGTTGAGTGGTGTTGCTCAACACTTTCCTGTCCCCCAACTCGAAGGATCAAAGAGAAAGTGGTCTACATTCTCTTAAAAGCCAGCCCTGTCCTCTTACACTTTATCAGGACACAAGCTGTCAAATGGACACTAAGCCTGCAATTGTCACTGTGATTTTATGAGGCAATATAATCCAATAGTCATTTTTTCTACTATAGGAGGACACAGATTGACATTTTTATGTTGAATCAGTAAGTCTATATGGATGCTAGTTGGTTTCACTGTCTATTCATTGTAAAACCGACACTGGGGGCCTTTCCTATTTCCCAGTTTGTGCATCCCCAATTCCTCTCCTTGATTCTTAAGACAAGACAAGGAAAGGATCCTCTTGTCTTAGTCCCTCCCACAAGAGATTCGAGCCGAGGAGTTGAGGAAGAGCCCCGAGGAGAGAGGAGTTGAAGCAATAGCCATTTAACAAACACAACACATCTCTGCCCTCCAAACCGTCATTGAAAGCAACGTCAATTAAATATGTCGAGCCGCACCACTGCATCTTTGTCATACGCTGCATTTTATGATCTCTGTCAGAGGAGCAGAAGTGTTCATGACAACTTCTATATATTTACTTTGAATTGTGTGAACACACACACACGCGCACACACACGCACACACACACACAGAGGTCTATATATTTAATAGCCTATGGCCCACATACACAGAATGGCTATATATTTTGTGTAAAACACAACACGTGTATGTGAAAATAATTCTACAAATATGAAGGCTAGGCACGAAGCCTATTATAAACGCACAAAAGTACTCTATCTGCGTGGATCGGCTCTTAATCCGAATAAGCTTAACATCTACCACCTTCCACCCACCTGAATGAATTATTTTCTCAGATTTAAAGACCTGCATGGATGTTTAACTGGCCCTTGGTTGTCCCTGCAGGCCCTGTTGCTTTTTAAATGATGTATTGTATTAATGTACAAGTGCTTTCTATAACAATGTACTTTGATGATTAGAGATGCTGTTCGGAAAATTTCCATGGATGCAGAAAAGCCACTGCAGCTGATATTGTTGGATATTTAAGCAGCAAAGCTAACTGTTATAAACTGGACAGAGTGAACAGAACTAGACCTTTAGATTCTGAAGTAATCCTAATGAAGTTAAATTGCTGTTTCTTGAGCGTCTCTCAGATCTTACAAATGAAGCTGTCTGTCCGACAGCAGCTCTGCCATGTTCACCTTTTAGAGAACGTTATTGTCCTTGTTGATTGTGTATTATTTCACCCACCCGCTATTAAACAGAATCATCAGTCAATTAGTCAGCCCGATCCATAACGTTAGATAACCACTGAGCCGCTCTTTCTCGCTTTCTCTCTCCTTTTCTCTCTCCTCTTGCTCTGGCGCATCTCTGTTTACATACGGCGAGTGAAAAGTCTTCTGCGAGGATACAGCAGTGTATCCTTGATTTTAAGGTAACTCTTCGATGTTCGATCTCCACTCCTCGATTTGCGCTTTAGGAAATGGGGAAAGGCCCAGTGTGTTTACCGATGTGTTGGTGGAAAAGGAGAGGGTAACTGCTCGAATGTTACACTCTGTGTACACCTGTGACTGTGACTCAGCAGGTGGTACAGGTTGGTCAAAGGGTTGGTTGTTCCATTTTGGATCTGTCCACTTCTAAATCTACTTAAACAATATACTGAACCCCAAATTGCAGGCCAGCAGGTCACACATATTCAACATTCATGTATGGAAGTGTCCACACATCTAAACACTAATACTTGTGTGACCACAATATACATAACACTCACAGAAAACTGAGAGCATCCATGTTTTCTTCCTTCAAGGCAGTGTTGCCGTGGTTACTTCATATGCCTTGGCCTCTTCCCCATATCCCCAACTAAAATTGACAGTGTGATCAGTGCCAAGCCGCTCACCATCACCTCAGACCATTACTCTGTCTGCTGCTATCCTTAACAGTCATCAGTATCTCAGCCAGATACTACTGAGTTACATTTGATCTTGTCAATGTCACTCCGTACAATGCTTAACCCGGTGAGTGGCTACAACCCCAGTGGCAGACGACTGTCTTATGTCGGAGTACCCTTGTGTGTGTGTGTGTGTGTGTAGAAATGTTCTCAGAGTACAAGATGTGCCATGGAATATTTATAAAAACGCATTAAATTGGGCACAGAGGCCTACACTCTTCTATGTCATTAGAGTCAAAGCTTAGCACATCTTCAACAATCTATTTTACACCTTTCTCGGTCCTAACAAGTCAAACCAAGACGTAAACATGTTCCGTCATGTTGTAGAGAACATGGTCCTAACTGAGGTGAGAACTTGCGAACATCAGAACTATTATAAGGTTTAATAGAGCTACTTATTAACGCAGGTGGCCACCTGCCATAAAACAAAAAAAGGAGAGAAGCAACCTCAGTGCACCTGTCAGTCAGTCAGAAAAGCACAGATGGCAGAGAGGGATAGGTTAATGGAAAGATGGGGATTACAATAAGGTCATAAATTGACAGGTTTAATAACAGAATGTAAATTGATTTGCATGTTACTAAAACAATGTTTCGCTTTTACAAAATGATACTATAATATAAGCAAAATAGTGTGGCATGTTTCTAAGTAGCATAGAACTACAGTGCATTACGCTCTGCTGCTCACATATAAAATATATCAGAGACTTAAATAAAAGGTGGTTCAGCATTATACATTTAAATTGTAAAATAATAGGGGTCAGAAAAGTGCAAAGATTTGACACTTCCATATGAATTTCTGTTACATTGTTGTTGGCCCCTACCAACAGAAAACAGAGTTTAAAAATATGCTTGGAGGGGTATGCACAGAATACCAATTTATGTGTGGGGGGATTAGATTTATGTCTGTTTAAAAAACAAAACACTGTGAGACACACAGTAACTAATGAACTCATTCCTCAAAGAGTTACATGCAGCAGTTTATTCTGATAACACAATCTGTTAAAGATTAAACTGAATACATCTTGTTTTTCTTGTATGGCCCAAATCTTCAATTTGAATCCTGTGTCCACTGACTGAGGTTGAATTCATTGCTCTCTGACAACAGAAATGTAATGCCAGTGTCTGGGTGGAAAGGTTTTAACACACAGGATGCTGAAAGCACCCCATGTGTGCTCTAACCAAACACTGGGGCTCAGTCGGAGGAAATGTAATCTTCAACTGAAGCCTGAATGAAACTGCAGTGAATGATGTTGGCGAACAAGTCTCACAGGGTAGCAGACAAGATCAGCCCTAACAGATTGATTTTGGTTCCACTCACAAGTGATTGATTGCCAGGTAAACAACATTACCATTTTAAATCTGCCACAAGGTTTGTTAGTAACTTTTTCCTGATCGAATGACTAATTGATTTAAGCTGCTGTACCAATTTAAATCCCCTTTTTTTCCATTAAGATCATGGATAAGTTTTAAACAAGGACGTATTTAGAGCAACTGGCTCTGATGGACACCTGTTTTAATGACCCAGAGGCACACTACAAGATGTAGATGTTAGCAAACTAAAACTATGAGAACACAACAATAGTTTGAATGAGAGCAATACTATATTAGGTTATTTTATGCAGAGGCATGTTATATCTCTCGCCCAGCTTCAAATAACTGTCACCCTCCCACATAAAAAGAGCTGCATAAGATATTCATGCGTGCCAGTAACCTAGATTTCTAAATGTTTTATTTGGCCGCTTGTCTCCTCTAGCTGAACAGCATCTATGGAGGCTCAGCGGCCTCCTATCACCGCTTTGATGTCTGGACTAAGGCTGTGTATGCTTGCATATGAATGTGTGTTAATGGGAATGAGTGCATCTCTTTACTTCTAAGTGCCCTGAAACAAAGTTAGCCATAAAATGTGTTTCTGGAGAGATGCTTACAATGCATCAAAGTAGGGAACTGACAGACCTGCTGTCTGGTATAACAAACTAAACTAAACATGTATATGTGTATGTGTGTGTGATGATGGTCAGGCTAGCAGCTTCTACACCACAGTTCCACAGCATATTGCATTACAAGGAATTGACACTGGCAAGGATCAAAATCACCGCAACTAACGGAATTACTCATTACTATCAGAGTCTCAGTTACTAACAGGAGGACCAGCCAGAAACTTACCAGACACTCGCTTGGCCCTGGTGTCATTTGAATCCTTGTTTACTGGGAAGGGACTGAGAGAAGATGATCGGGTGTGCAATGGACTGTCATACAAGTAAGACAACATGTAACCACTGCCTGTTAACATGTACCTACATGAACACATGCTTTACATGTAGAAAGTATGTGTAATACAATATTCACAAACTAAGAATTAAATAAAATGAGCAGAGAGGTAGAGACAGAAAGAAAGAGAGTAGTTTTAAGACTTTTTCTCCCTCTCTTGTTCTCTTGTTCTCTGTCTGTGTGACGTCTTCTTCATTGACTGCTTTTATTCACCTCAAATCTAAGACAGAGGCTTCAGCAGCATCACAGCATAATACATTGCTTGTTTACTCGTGAATCAGGCACAAAAAAAACAGACAGGAATGGAGGAGTCTACAATAATGCCAGTTGGTGATTATCTAAAGCTGAGCACTGCTGTCCACAATCAGAGGGTATTCACAGTGGTTTGATGCATGCAAAAGTGCAAGATCTTTTCCATTTCATATGGCAATATAAAGTTAGGCATTGATTACTTGTGCATGGCCTGTCTATGAAAAGAAATACAAGCACCCAAGCTACAACTGTGCTTTAAGATACCTGGAGAACACCTGTTGCTCAAAGATAGTAACTATCACTGGCAGCATGATCAGGTGCTAATGGTGATAGCAGATGCCATTTGCAATCAGCACAGCCTTAAAATCAGACAGCTGACAGTCCACCTGAGAAATCAGCTTAACTTCCAAAACCATACTGCAGTGACCACAAAAACGCAAGAGATGCAGTCGTGGACTCTGAAACAGCCTCTATTGGACGAGAAGACTGGATGGAAAAGCCATAAAAGGATGAGGCTCAGTTACAAGAACCTGGGAGGTGAGTGCCAGATGCAAGCCAGTTGGGTATGCACTTTAAGGGTGATTGCAGATGCTTCTTAGGGCAAACTCTCCACAGGGCCTCGGTGTGCTACAAAGGAAATTAAGGACATCACAGAGGCAGCGAGAGAGCCTAAAGAAGGCTTTGGTTCTGAACGGTCTTCAGCTGACCCGTAACATTGGCAGCATATTATTGGGTGTTCTTTCTTTCTAACACTGCCTTTACTTTCAAAAGGAATGGTTATGGTTATTGTATTTCATGTGTTAATGCTATGATATACTACTATTTTAGGATGCAAGAACAGTATTTTGTCGATCTACAGTAGCAACTCTTTGTGAAGAAACCGTTTCGAGTATAGCTTAGCCAAAATCAATGGTAATGTATTCTGGCACTTCAGGGATGAGTTTAGGCTGCAGGATGAGGGCACTATTAACATTTATACTGTTGAACTCACTGTGCTGGGGCCTGTTTCTGTGTATCTGAGTGGGAAAAAAGAGAACCAGCGAGAGTGTGTGAGAGTGAAGTAACAAGAGGAAGCAATAGAAGACGCTGAATGTGAAAATCAAGTCTGGCAAGCCCTTCTGCCCTGCAAAACCAACACCTGCTGACGGGGCAGACGTTATCCATATAAAAGTTCGTCATTTAAAATGTAACTGACTGCAGACACTTTAACAAGTGACTAATACTATGCTTACCTTCAATGGAAATGCAATTTTGCTTATAAATTACTTGCTGAGTAAACCAAAAGAGTGATTGAAAGGGAATGACAACATGGTGTTTGTAGCAGGATGGAAAATCCAGCAGATCAGGCAGAATCAGCCTAGCAAATATTGATCTGCCTCTCTAAAAATAAATGATCTGCCATCATATTGACATTAAATCTTTCACTCCCACATCCCTCTGTTCTTTCCTTCCCTCTCATATTCTTTTCCCTAGCTTTCCTTCTTTAATTCCTCTGCCCCAATTTTCCCATTCCCCTCCCATTTTTTTCTTCTCTCATTGTGTTCCCTTTCCTCTGCTTACATATGCTTTATATATTTTTCCTTGACTTCATTCAGTCATTCCTTGTTACCACCTGCCCTTCCTTCTTTCCTTAAAGAATGAGTCAATGATAAAGTAGAATGCGGCGCCCCCTACAGTGCTGAGTCTGAGCCCATTTACTGACCCAGCACAAATTAAAAAAAATAATAATAATAATTCCCAAATCCCGACATGCTAAAATACTTTTTTTTTTCATTGAAGTCAAGATGTTGACAGATAAAAACAACCATTTCAAAAATAGATATAAACCTCAGCGACCCATTTCAAGTTATTACATCATAGTCCTGAAAAGGCTTTTTCAGAGAGATAGCCTGAAGAGCTCATGCTCAGAGATCATGCTGTTTGAAAGAGCAACTATATAAGACAGCACAGCTGGAGTTCTAACAAGTGTTACGGCTTTTAAGTCTACGACATGCTTCAATGTTTTGTTATTTTGTTGTTACAGCATAACATCTCATACTGAAATTTGTGAAATCCATGAAATAATAAACTTTTCTCTTTACAAATAATAACATAATTTGTTAGATTGCTAACGTTAGTTCAAAACCCAATTCAAGTGACAGCCTTTGTTGTGTTTGATTACTAGCTTGTAGCTAAGTTAGCAGTTATTTCAAAAATATTTTAGCTATCTGGTTGTTTGATTGCTAATGTTAACAACTAGTTGTGTTTGGTTGCTAACTTGTAGCCAGCAGTGAACAAACTTTGTTGAGTAGGTCTATTTTTACTGTATTTACATCACAGAAGTCTCTCGTTAGCATC
>NC_045739.1:8065174-8069235 GCF_008692095.1 Etheostoma spectabile
TTGTCGCAAAGTGACGCATGCGCAATTAAAATCTGTCTGAACTTTGGACTCCTTCCTTTTTGACTGCTACCAGCCTGGTGAAGTCTGTCTTTTGACTCCTGCCTGTTGATACTCAGCTTTTGGGTCCAAACTACACCCTTGCTCATCACATCGTTACAATGAGGGCTGATTTTTATGTTTTCGTTTGCATTTTGAAAATTGGGTCACAGTAGAGCTGATGTTGAGAGTCAGTTGGATGAGTTCAACTCACCTGTGAGAGTCACTTCTGTTCAGGTCTGGACTGGGTTAAAAAAACATCCTTGGACTTTTGAGACCCAGACAAGCCTACCACAATCATCCGGACACCACCCGTAGTTGCACTCCACTGCAACACATGTACATACCAGCAGGGTTTAAAACTAGCACTGTTTGCCAGTCAAATGTTGCTAAGATATGCAAGTGGTTGGTAGATTTGTATGACTCACCAGCCAAAACATAAGTAAAATTCACTCATTCACTGGAGCAACATTAGCTTACTTACAGCTAATGTGTCCTCTCTGGTAAACAAAGGGGGCTAAAATAATCATTTGATATACTTAAATCTTATATTTTTAGCTAGGTACAGGCACTTTGTGGAGCTGTTTTTGCTGCTGGTAGGGGCGGGACTCAAATCCGCTCTCTCTCTACGATAACATGGAGGTGGGCCATAGTAGGATGTGATTGGCCAGTGTTCAGATGAGAGACAAACCTGTCAGCCAATCATGTGATCTCTCTCCTCTATTCATGGCTCACGCCACTGATGTTTTGAGAACACATTTTTGTCTCTTGGGTTTAATTAATTTTCTTTTACCTAAGATTAAAGTTTTTTTTTTTTTAATGAGTATGCTCTCTCCCTTTTTTTTTCTTGGAGCAAGGTTATGATGCAAACTGTAAACTCATGCATTCCATGCTGACTACTTATGATGTCCACTTTTAAGATGGAAACATTTTTTTAATCATCCATATGTTTTGTTGCTGGCAGAAGTATAATGCAATTTACAATTTTAAATCTTAATATTCCTATGTGTAATTCATGTATTCTTTTGCCATAGTTTGAATAGAGACCTAAACCATTTTACAAGCATCCCACCAAGGAAGTAAAAGGTTTAAAAAGAGGTTAAAGACATTTGACCTTGGATATTTTCTAAACCTCTTTCCTTTTGGCAGTGATTAATTTCAGGTAGAAATACCAGGTCGTGAAAGCAATAAAGATTTGTGATTACTGCACAAAACATGAAAAGACTGGTACAACCCATCCAGCCTACATGCCACAGCTTCTCATAATGACTGGCAAAATCTGTCAGAGGAAAAAAAGATGTGAACACTATCACTGTATCATCAACACAATACAGTACATTGCAAACAAGAGACATTAATCATTGTCAAGCATGATAAAGATACTTTGAGAGGCTGCTTGTCATTATCCAATAGACCATGTTTGTGTTGGAGCCCGTTGACTTAATTCTCTAGAGAAGGAAGGTTAATGTTACACTGCCTTGTTTACTCACTTGCTTGTTAAAGAGGGAAGATAATTTGTATTATATTCTTACATGTTGACAATAAGTTAATATGAGCCTTTGAGAGATATTCCACATTGACTGGAGGCCATGTATACATAACATTCAGTTTTTTAACTCCTGTGAGTGCGTGCATACATGCATCTAACTTACGTGTGTGCATGTGTGTGTTGCAAGACTAAGAGGACAAAGATAATTAAACATGATTTAAAGGGCACAACAAGAGCTCCATTCCAAAATGAGGAAGCCACCATTTAGAAAATGTGACACCCTCTCTGACACAATGATTGCTGGTATGAAAGTAAAACTCATTACAGAATATTAATGAAGACATT
Organism: Etheostoma spectabile; assembly: GCF_008692095.1. NCBI lineage: Eukaryota > Metazoa > Chordata > Actinopteri > Perciformes > Percidae > Etheostoma > Etheostoma spectabile. Next base: position 8,067,045 of record NC_045739.1, read on the forward strand.
AGCCATCAAAATAGAATCTTGTGTTAGGAGGCTATCAATCATCTCCATTATTTAATTATTGAGTAATACATTTCAGGTAGCAATCTACTGTTGAAAAAGGATATACCGTTGTGGAATGCAATATAATCCAGGTTGTTCAACCTTAACATCTTTCTCATAGAGCTGCAATCAATAATCTGGTCAAATAATAAACACAGTCAAATTAAATACAAAGATATGCTATGCATAGATTTAACAGATTACAACTGATCACAATCCTTTGATAGAAGAAGGCTACCCATGCATGCATGGAATAGAAATATATTCAAGGGCATCTGATGGGCAAAACTCAAATTTGCCTTTTTACTGATTAGTAAGATACGTGAACACGTAGAAATGCCTTCACTTTAAATAAATTTTTTCGTTCGAGTTACACTGTGTATGTGTGTGTATGGGGACGGATATGAAACACCATGGTAATCCAACAATCCTACCTCATCTGTCTCTGTCTGATGCTGGAAATCAAAGCCAATTGGCATTCACAAGATAGCAGGCTTAAGCTAGGGTGATCTCCCTCCATACATACATCACCCAACCTCATTTGTCCAGGGATTGACAGTGTGTGTGTGTGTGTGTGCGTGCGTGCATGCATGCGTGTGTGTGTGTGTGTGTGTGTTATCTTTGCATGTGTCTGTATGCAACTGTTTGTGTATTACCAACCCGTCACACAGTAATTACAAAATGCACCTGATCTTAGGTATTTGCTTTATTCTTATTTGCTTGACTTTTACTTATACGGGTGTAACCAAGTATTTGAATAAAGGATTTTTATCCTTTATTCAAATACTCAAACACCAAGGAACTTGGATCTCTTCATTGCCATACATTTTACACTATGCACAAGGGTAAACATAGCAAGGAATATCTAATCTTTGTTGCCTGTTTATTCAAAAGAAGTAGTTTGAGTTAAAAGCAGCTACTTTTATTTTGTTTGTGATATTAAACAGGTGCTAAGTGATAAAAACAAAAACAACATCCTACAGCTTTCTCAGAAAAATGAGTGATCTTCCCATCACTCTAATAAGGATGGATAGCATTATGTTAGGTTTCACAACCTTTTATTCACAAACATAAACAGTGGCTTCAGGAATCCGAATCGTACAGCTCTAAATGGGAAACAGCAGAAATAAACCACATGCATCACTGAGGGATGGTATTGTCATCATGACAATGACAATGAATAGCTTTGATGTTGAGGAATCTGTGTGATTCAAAGTTTTGTTCATGTTAATGCCACATGGACGAAGGTGAGGTAATTTCAGCTGATAAAAAAATAGGAATAATATTCATGAAAATAGGGTTTTTTGGCATGGAATTTGGCCAGTTTAATCTTTTGGAACACTTGAATGAACAGCAAAATTTGCAGAAACTGTATGAAACTGTTAATATGCAAACCTTGAGGCTAAAAGTCTGGAAGTCACAGAAAAGAGATAAAACAAAAATATGTAGGCTATCAATTTGACAATTAAATAAGGTGGCGTGTCCAACCTTACCTCAATTATAACTTGTCTCCCACTCGTACTACAGCACTTAATTTTAAAAAATAAGCACATGCTTATTTTTTAAAATATGTTTGAATCTCTTTTTGATGTAGTAGTTGTAAACGGTCCCGAAACACAGCTGAATTAGCACAACTTTCAGGCACTTCTTTTGTATATACAGCACTCAGATTCACTGTGTTCACTCGAATCACTTCACATGGGTGGGCACTTTCAATGACATTTTAAACATGTTTAGAGGTGAAAAACACGTTTAAAACTTGCCCTGTTTAAGCCTGTTGGGTGATAATGCTAGCAGGAGGATAACATGGTGTAGGCAGCAACAATTGTTTTTCATTTTTCTCTCTACTGACAGCACTCCAAATTTACAATCAACACAGCTACGTGTTGAAATTGACCGGAATTCTCCTTTAACCTCCCAAATCAGCAATGTGTGTGACAGCCACCATGCTGGAAATAGCCTATTTCACAGGGGATGAGAGGCTAATCTCACTGTAATGACTATTCTTGGGCATGGCATCACACATACACGGGATATACTCATACTGCACTCATGTATTGTTGTGAGTATGTGTGTATAGCTGTGTGTATTGCTCTGTGTTAGTGTGTGTGTGTATGTGTGTGTGTGTGTGTGTGTGTGTGTGTGTGTGTGT
>NC_045739.1:8069245-8088193 GCF_008692095.1 Etheostoma spectabile
TGTGTGTGTGTGTGTGTGTGTGTGTGTGTGTTTGTGTGAGTGAGTGTGTGTGAGTCCTAGGCTTCCAATAAATCAAACGCCATTCGCTCTCTTATGGTTTCATATTCTGACCATTTCCATTTTATTTTTTATTTTTACCTTCCTTCAGACCTGCAGCTACCATACATCATTAATCTTCCTCTCTCCGTCTTATCTTTCCTACTAGCTGATGAATAAAGAACAATATTGATCAAAGTTGACATCCAAAACTTAATACAAACTTAAAACTATTCACCTTTAATCACTTACAGAATAACAGATGGTATCCGGCTGGTGTGCTGTTGACCTCTTGTGTCGGCAGCAGGCATCCATTTTGGGGTCACGCCAAACATCCTTAACAGTAATGGTAAAGACGGAAATCTACTGTAAACATCCAGATGCATCTAGAGAATGGCAACATCAAGGTAATGGTTAGAAATGTATTTTTCGCATGTTTGCTCTCATGGCATGTGTTGTGAGTGCTTTCCCTGTGCACACTATAATGCAGTGTGTGTCTATGCACTCAAGTGTGGATTAAACTCTGATACAATTTCAGCTGTCTGAAAATGAATTTCAGTGACACTCCCAGTCCCTGTTATACAGCTTCTGCCGGCCACATGTCAGTCTCAAATAGCATTACGTCTCAACATACATATGGACCAAATCAAATTAGCCTGTCGTGTTTGTTTGCTAACGCTCTGTATTATTCATGAAATGTAGTAAAAATGTTCTTGAACCATTTCTTACTTTCCGGGAGCATTTCATACTGCATTGCTCACAGAGCTCACAGATTGTAGCTTTACTTGTCAATAAAAAGACCTGGTTGTCTTTCTAGTTTGTTTAAGGTTTCACATTTGTTAGTCTTAGAGTGTGACAGCCTGATCAATATTTTTGAGCAATAAGCCTGTTCTGTAACAAGAAAGATTCAAACTCTAATCGTAGAGAGAGACCGGCCCACTCATTGTCTTTCTCATTAGTCATTGTCACAACTCAAACAAAACAAGGGTTTGATTGGTTTCTCCAGGAACACACGCAGCGCATTCCAACACATTTACATGCCCAGCGGACGCATTATAATGCACACTTTCAGCTTTTTATCAAAGCTTCACACTCTCATCAGTATGCAATACAGTCCATTTCCACTTAAGAAATGTGTTGGTAATTGATGACGTTATCAGTTCCGCAGCAGATGATGACGAAGGCCATTACTTAAGGCAATCATTTGGTTGGAACATGACAGCCAAGTTAGTATTTTCCTGTATGTTTGGAGATGGAAGTTATTTTCTGCCAGGAACACCATGTCCTAACAGATCTTCAAGGAAAACAGCAATTATGATCCCACCATGCAGTCCAAGGCTTTCACTTTCATCCAATTTTCCCTGAAAAGCAACTGCAAACATCCAGATTATTCAAAGCAGCCAGATATTTCTTTTTGCTTTTAAAGACACCCCGCCCTCAATCAGCCCCCAACTTCCCCTAAAGCACAATTGATGCTTACCAACAAGGTTGCCTAGCACCAGTTGCCTAGTAACCGCCAGTCCATTGCTTTCTACTACAGAACGTCTCACTAATTCTATGTCAGAGCTAAATTTAGAAACGCCTTTGATTTATCCCCCTCATTGGATTGACAGAAGTTGGCTGCACAGAAGGAGTCTTTCTCAAACGGTAGCATGCTTGATTTTCACCCTCGGTGCTGTCTTCCTCGCACTGAAATCAAAAGCCGCCAGCTGTCAGCGTAAACAGGTACAGTCCCATTAAATCAGTTCCAAGATGAGGAAACGATTCATTCCTGTCATCTGTAGGTTAGTGCTACTGATTACCAATCAGAAGTTTTGTTCTGCTGACAGACAGATAAAAAACGATGGATGCCGTTATGCCTCAAATGTTAATCGATAAGAAATATAGTGTTCTATAGTTTACATGTGGTAAACACAATGTCATCTTGATTTAACAAAGTTGATCAAAGTCTGCTGTAGGCCTAAGATTTTCTTACTGTATAACTGTTAAATGTCAAAATCTTCCTGTTAAGCTGCTTATTCCAATTCTTAAAGATGACATTTTTATGTCATTTAAAAGAATCTGTAGTCATCATTACAAGGGAATATTTTCATTCACATATGGTATTGTATTTGTAGACATGTATATCTTTAAGTTATCAGCAGGACTTTCCTAATACAATAAACTGACAAGTTAGAGTTGCTGACACATCCTACTCACTCCACCAAATGCAAAGAGACAGAAGAGGAAAAGTAAAGAGAAAGGCAGAGAGACTGAGGTGGAAAAACAAAGGTGGTATGCCAAGTAATGAAACGGCAGATGAAATTGGGCAGAACTGAAAATGCAGAAGCAATGGCTCGTCACATCATTGTCTATGAGTTCTGTTCATGTTAATGGACTTGAAAGGTGATGTCTGTTTATGTCCGTCTCCAACAGTTGTATCTCAGTTTCTTAGTGTGTGTGCATGTGTGTGTGTTTTCACATGTTGTCTTATCAAGACATAGCAGCCTTCATCTTCTCGCTCTTTGGACATCCATCAGTGTATTTATCATTTAGATAGGAGGCAGAACCAGAGATACAGCCCAACAACCTGCATTACAGCACACAGCAATCACGTTCAAAACATAGATTTAGATACAGTACTTACTCTCTCTGACTGTCTCTCTCTCTCTCTCTCTCTCTCTCTCTCACACACACACACAAATACAAACACACACACACAGGTAAAGCAAATGTAAATGATTGCAAAAACGACTTTAAATATGCATTAAGTGCGGTACTAGGTAAACAATGATATTGGTCTCAGGGAGAGCTTCTAAATATTTATTTTCTCAGTACTTTAAGCTCCGTGTATGACCTTGCTCTCTTATTGTTTGTAGGGATATGAATTGCTATACAAATGGATAAAACCTGAGGGGCCCTTTCAATTGCGGTGACTGAAATGATGAAACTACATCTATGCCAAAATAATAAGGTCAACCACACCGAGCGGCTGACTATAAGCCCAAGAATTTAAGAGAGGGAAGCATTCAGGCCTACTTATTTCCTAAACCACACAGTGCATTAAATACTTTTTTTTTTTCAAGAGCAATCTTTTAGCCATCGTACCATTTCATCATTATTCAATTTCTACTCTACAGGCAGCATTTTTCTTTTAGTGAGCTAAGCGTGTAGTCCTTTTGCTAAATGTTACGACAATTATCTGCAGCCACACAGACCAAATTATAATGTTGCTGATTTGATTTTGGCACAGCTGTCATTTTCCTAAGAGATGGAGCCGGGGGCACTTCACATTAACAAACAAGCCAAAATTAAGTTAAATTGACAAATATTACTTTAGCAGAAGGTTGTGGAAGCATGTTGAATTAAAAGAGACAGGTCATCAGAATCTCAATCAGGACTGCGTGATCATGTTGTTGCAGCGCTGATGAAGCAGCTAACAGGTTCGGCCCGTCTGTGCTCTTCAGGTGATGTGACAGTTTCATCTGCTGCTTCTTTGCTCTGCGAGGGGAAATGAATGACCTGTCTAGGACAACACATGCCCTGTTCTCATTAGTTAGATAAAGCATGGGGTTTGATTTACTAACAGAAATGGTGGTTGGCTTGACAATGCCATGATGTGATACTCAGGCTGATGTCATTGTATAAAACCCTGAAGCAAGTCTTACCAGGTCCGTCTGTTTTGTATGGTTACGTTAGAGTCAAAAGAGGTGATGAACACATGTATGTGTTGCTAATGTTTCCTGCTCTTTTCCCTCCCTCTTTTATAAAGTATAAACAAGTATAAACAGAATAAGCAATATCACTGCGTCATTGAGGTCCGGGCTGTAGCCTTGTGCTACAGCCTTTACCTCAACCTGCGTGTGTGATTGGTCCATTGTCTTGTGTCTGTCTCTGTGTGTGTCTGTTTATGTATGTGTTTGTGTTTGCGTGTGTCTGTTTCTGCATATGTTGTTTTGTCTCCCTCCCTCCCAGCTTTCCTCTCTGTGTTTTTAGGCTCTGGGACACGTTCCATGTCTCAGTGTATTATTTGTTATTGTTTGTATCTGTTCATTTCTGAATATAAAAAATTTGATCACAAAAAGTTTAAACAGAATCTTCAAACTGACTATCCTGAGCAATCATTGTCACTAACTCACGGATGACTAAAATCATTGTTATCAGCACAGATGGCATGTACAGGAGGCTACCTCCTGGTTAAAAGAAAAACATGAAATGTGAAATGATGTTATAACTTGGCTCTATGATGCTGTACTGTGGGACAATGCTGCTTTAAGGTAAACACTTTATGACCAAATCCCCAAACGAATCAAATCATCTGTACCGAGTGTGTAGCAGATTTCATGCTGAAAGTTGTGGAGCTATCTTACTTTAAAAAATGATAACCTAAAAAGTGCTTATAAAGGCCTAGTTTGGGATGTTAACTGTGCAACAGATTCTGAGGGGTCAGAACCAGTGCCAAACATTACTGTGTTGTCATCTTATCACTTTGATTAAGAAAAAAGTGAACAAACTTCATAGTGACTAAAATCTGTTTTACTGAACTGAACAAAGTAATTCATGAACACATTTCCACCTCTACTTTTGTCTTCTCTCTAACCTTTCTACATGACTTCCCTGTAACGCAGAGAGAGGACAGGAGCAGAAGGACACCATGTCAGACTACTTCTGTGTTGTCCTGCACCTACCAAACCGTGACGTGTCACTCTGCTGTGTGTGTTGCTGTGGCACCAGCACCCCTGCTGTCAATGTGCACACGCCACAGTGCTTTGACAAACACTGTGATATGACAGAATGATTGTGGCGTGTGAAGGAAATAAAACCTACCTCTGCTGAACCACATAGGTTTAAGGAAGGAGCCAATATACTGTACTGTGTTACATGACCTCTGTTCCTTGAATACGGTCAATCAGTCGTCACAGAGCAAAAGGTCCTTTTCACAGCAGATAATTCAACATGAGACAAGCACAGGTCAAATTAATAACAATAATGATGGCTACGTTTCATCCAGATGAGTCACTACCAGAGACCGTATTGTGCATGCTTTCCATGTGCAACTACGGTTCTCTCTTTGTCGAAACTGATAGGGACTGAGTTGAATTCAGCTTAACTTTAGTCAATTGTTTTCAATTGAATTCATTAGGTTTAACAAATTAAATCAAATTGAACTCACCTGAAATTAACTGAATGTCCTCTCTGAACTGAACCATGCTGACTCCATTTGTGCTGAACCGACATTTGAGACAGCAGCACTTTATCTCTTGTGATCTTCCTCCTCTGCCATGTTTCCATAATGACACCTTGAGAGGGCCGGTTATGCTGCCTGTGAGCAATACAGATCAGTCTAGATGTCTACATTTGGCTGATTGCTTTTCTTTAAATTAGTCTGAATGGCTTTTCCTGCTCCATCCTCCTGTGATTTCCCATGAGTTTTACCTTTCCCTTGAAGCATGTGTAGGATGCGTTTGTGTGCTCAAACGTGTAAACATGTATGGGTATATATGTTTCTGAAGACTGAAATTTAGCTGAAAAGGCTTTTTAGAGTGCTATGAAAGCACTTAGCCATGCAGCTGCTGCTTCAGTTGTTTCATTACAGCAATAGGCTATGGTTTCATGACCCGTCTGCTATACTCTCCTCAATGATAATATTTAGTTACTTTACTGTATCTGTTGTTTGAATGCTGTGCCAAAGTCTGTTACAATAAAAGAGATGAAAAACGTTTTCAAAAAAGTTAATGAACAAATATTCCGTCAGTGATCTAAATGTAAAAAACAAAAAAGAAATGGTCACATACGGATGGATGTTGTCAGTCTTTTAAAACACACAAGAAATCCACAAACATGAGGAAGATGTGGCCGGGTTGGATCAATGGGTACCGCAGGCGCTCATATTCTTGGAGGTTTATGCCTTGATGCAGAGGTCCATGGTTTGTGTCTGACCTGTTATGATTTCCTGCATGTCTTCCCCCTCTTTCTCACCTGACTGTCCTGCCAAATAAAGGTGGAAAAGCCCAAAAAATAATCTTTATAAAAAAAACATGAGGAAGATTTGTAAACACAGGAGTAAAATAGCCTCAAACTGTTGAGAAAATGCTTTTATCTATATTCAGTCGCTTTAATTATGAATGTGGATGTACTCTTGGCCAGTTATTGATCCGTCTTTCAAAAACAGCTTTTCTTTTTTCCCCTTTATGATCTATAGAAACTAGTTTTTGGGGAAAAGTTTATATGTGTAAAGGATTATTATTTATACATATGAGCTGTGTAAAAGAATAACGCAGAAACACATGCTTTAAAAAAAATGTCTCCATGACAGGCTTACACAGATTTGTAGTTTGTTATCATCTCAAACCACTCAAAGCACGCAGACCAGGTTCCATATATCATGTAACGTGATTTACAACCTAACCTACAGGCTATACATCATTTAGCAGTTATAGACCATGTCAGTGCTGTGGTACCATCCATGTGGCTGCCTTACAGACTCAGGGTGGCGAGGAAAAAGAGCTGGAAGGTTTAAAGGGCTCAGTGGTGGAGCAGTGGGTTGAGAGCACCTTACAAAGGCCCAGCTCTCCACATGACACTTTATAGCATGACCTTCGATCACAGCATGACTGTGTCTTTTGTGCTGTACATTTGCGAGCACTGGCTAAAAGCTTTTCCAGGCTCCTTTGAGGAAATAGATTTGGTCATGGAGAGATGAGAGTGACACATAATAGCAATCTATACTGTCAGATCTGCAATCTTTCCCTCTTTCTCTTTCTCGCATAGTTTCTCTCATGCTGGTGAAAATGGTGCAAAAAAACTGAGTTGAGGAAATAGTGTTTACGGTACTCGCTTGCTTTCTTGTAAATTACAAGCAGTCAACTTGCTTGACTACTGATACATCACTTATTCAACTTGATAATTTTAAATTTTGTTGTGAATATGTTCCCTTTTTTCCCCCATTTTTTTTAAATAACCATTTTCAAAATCTAATAATTAATCTCAGAATAAGAAAAGGTGTGCTCCCATTGACATAATGACATAAAGTCGGACCGATTATTAGTGAAAATGAGTGTTACTGGCAGATAGTTACAATAACATGAATCAGTGTCTTTCACGAATTATATCTGCATATTGTTTATTGTGGTCATGAAAGCCGAAATTTTCCCCCGGGCTTTTAGAAAAGACAGATTTTATCCTTTGATCTTCTTCATTGACAATCAAGATTGATTGGATCAGAAGCTGTTGCAACACTGCATGTTGAGAATGAAGTTAACAACACCTCTGCCAACCTCCCATTGAGTCATAGGAGTCGAAATGCTCTGTGTGATAAATCTTTGTGTGCTTTTGTGTGTTTGTATGAGTAATAGAGAGGTTTGCTAAGCAGGAGGCATTGTAATTAGTAATCATCTCACCGTATGTCACATGCAGGGCTGTGTGCCTGCAGTGACAGCTCTAGAGTGATGCAATAAATAAGAGCAGAGAGAAACAGTCGAGGAACGCCGCTGGACTGCATAAATAGCTGCTATGGAAACACATTTCTTGAAGAGGCACAACAAAACAACTCCAGCTTACGCATGAGAAAAACGTTTGTTGAAAAGAAATTGAATTTGTGATGTATAAAATCATGAAGAATCTTTCCTTCCCGAGGTACATTAGGTGTTTATTGTCCCTGTTCTCTTTGCTGTGAAACACTGTGAAAGGAACAAAACAAATCCTAAAAAGAATGTAAAACCGATGCACCTAAATCTTTGCAGTAATGTGAAGAGCAAAGAAGCCAACAGACCGATTTACTGTTAAGACACAAAAACTTGCAAATGTCAGAATGAGACACCCCCGTAGAGACGTAATCTAATCATCACTTTTCCATTCTGAGACAGCTGACAGAAAAATGTGACAGCATGATAAGGATGTTTTTCCATAAGCCAAAAGTTATTTCCACTTATATCAATGGCGATTGTTCATACTGTTTTTTACTGTTTACATTAACCTCTGCAGAAGGGCACTTAAGGTGTTTGAAATTTAGCTAGAGATACAGAGTTTATCCGGAACACTGTACAGTAATTTAAGCTGTTTCTTATCTTTCTCATCATTTGATAAAATATTAGAAACACTTTACGTGATAATGAAGCCAACTGAAACACAGCAACGTACTTTTGCCTAAAAAAATGACAGTTTAATCATAACCTCTCTTATACAGTGTCGACAAATATAAACTGAACTGAACATACTAACATGTTACAGAAGCTTCACAAATGGGATTTATTGTACCGCTGTATCATATTCCAAGAGATTGTGTTAAACTGATTAGTAAACATGTTTGTGTATGCTTCTGAAGGACTTTCTCCACTACACTGTGTGGAGAACAGGAACTGCTTTGTGAAAGAGGAAAACTCACGCAAGCAATATTGTCACTCTGGCAGAGTAGTTCATCAGTCTGAGATTGTGTTTATGTACAAATTCCTTCTCTCGCTAATGTGACAATAGCACCCACACACACGCATGCCTACACACACACACACACACACACACACACACACACACACACACACACACAAACACATACACACACACACACACACACACACACACACTAGCTTGAATAGAAAAGGCTCTGCTATGCAATGACAATTCTGCTGCAACTAACAACCCCCCTTTCATAACCATAACCTACATTACAGTGAATCTGAGTTGAATCAACCACTAAAAGCACATGAAGAAGAGGTTGCAGCCATGGAGGGAGCGGTGGCAACCACCACCACTGGCCAGAGTTAGACGTGTCAGGATTGGAGGGATTGATGGGATGTTACTGCACAGCAGTGAATGAGCCAATCATTGTATGCATGTATGAAACAGCTCATGCCAATCAGCTCTGAACTAACACTATGCTTCAATACTTTATGATTCTTGCAGTGAATGAAGTTACTGCCCACACTACATGTAGCCAACATTAAAACAATAAATAGTAAAGAAATTAGAAATCTGTGAAGATAGCATACATTTACCCTTTGACCAAAACTTAACATGGAGTACATAAGTGTCTCAGAGAAATAGCTTATTCGCTTTCTTGCCAAGAGTTAGATGAGAAGATGGATACCACCCAGCAGTCAGTCAGCTTAGCTTAGCATATGAAAGGAACAAAAACAAGCACCTCTAAAGCTCACTTGCCACAGTAACACGTAATATATTGTTTGTTTAATCTGTACAAAAACTGAAGTGTAAAAATGACAGGGAGTTGTTTGACGTGGGGTCATGTGCCAGATTACGACAGTTGCTGCTGGATGGATTTTGTTACCTTCCCACAAAGTCCATCTAGCTGTTTCTCCCTGTTTTCAGTCTTCGTGCTAATCTAACCAGCTGCTTGCTGGTGGTATCGATCTTTTAATCTAACTCTTGACGAGAAAGTGAATGAGCCTATTTCCCAAAATGTCAGATGATTGCGTTAAGATACTCAAACATAAATGTTTGCTGTAAATAAATAGATTATTTCTTGGATTTTGTTCCTTTTGTTTGGCAAATTGCTGTTTTTATATTGTGCAGTTTTATGTGTGTGAATGTCTAGTGTTGCAACCTTCAATTATTTACCTGTGTGTTCCTGTGTTCTCTCACACTTTGGGGCTTTTCTAACAAGCAGCAGGTCAGAGAGGCATAAATATGTCAACCATGCGGCCTTATTTCTGATTTGTTTTGTGCTGTGTACTGTGTTCAACAGCAGTAAGAAACATTTGCAAGGGATAATGAAAGCACAGGCACACACACACACACACACACACACACACACACATATACACACACACACACACAAACATACACAAACACACACACACACACAAAGAGAAACAAGACTCCACTAACATCTCAGCATCAAGGACTCTGTCTAAACAGAAAAAAACACAGAAGTGCAGAGTAAAACACACACACACACACCTGTGTGTACTAGACTGATAGCCCTGTATTAATGTATAAATGACATGCTGGCACATTGCTGTAAGCAGAGATAACAGATCCGTCAGACTCTGAGATTGAAATACACCTATATCAGATTTTCGATCAGCAGTACCAGTTAAAAATAGATCAGTAATAGCTTTTACTAACCATACTGCTGTGTGTGTGTGTGTGTGTGTGTGTGTGTGTGTGTGTGTGTTCCTACAATAGGCCAGCATGTGAGGCTGTGTGATCCCTGAGTGGTGTGAGTCCTGTCACCTCACTAGGACAGGCTAGGCTGGAGTATGATTAATCCCCACTTCCTCTGGGCATTTGTCATGAAGCTTCGGCATATATTTATTTCCCATAATGCACTTGTTTCTGTGCTAACAAACAAATTTTGCAGAGAATGGAGTGTGAAATGGGTCACCAGGCATCTCTCCCAGGGAAGATACTGTAATCTGTGTTTATTACAACATGCGTTTTATTTTCATAGTTTTGGCCATCATAAGTTATGATGACATCGTACAGTAATAGCTGAGATCTGAGGGCTCGGACAATTGCTACAGCAAAGTCACATGGAAGAATTAAGAGGTGCAGTCAAATGATCAGACCATTGAAAACTACCTGAGTCTTGTCAGCTTTGATACAGGACTTACTGTATACCCAACCTTCAACAGAATCTGTACTTCCGCTCAACTCTTCTTTTGCACTCTTTCAGATGTAATTGATTTATAAGATAGCAAGGTAAGACTGGTTGGGTTGGACTTTTTCTAATCCGTTATGTTTGCTGCTCTCTGGTTGTGGGGTTAAAGAAGAGAGAATTACTACATTTTTATCAGTAAATCCATGTCGGATTTGCGCAAGCAACGGAGTCCAAACCCAACTAATTCACGTTATAGGACCTTTCTTCTCTTCCCCTCCTTTGAGGATTAGAGAGTCTACCTCTGAGGGCACACTAATATGATAGTGACACACGTCAGAGATACACACACAAACACATACACAAATGTAGGAAGACACACGCATGCAGGCATTTAGACACAGTACGTCCTCGCGTGTGTGTGTGTGTGTGTGTGTGTGTGTGTTTGTGTGTGTGTGTGTGTGTGTGTGTGTTTGTGTGTGTGTCTGTCTGTGCTGTGATGTGATGTGTGGATTTTAGTATTTGGTGTGCATTTCTGAAAATCTCACTCTAGGATCAATGTCAGAACGGCTGACACAGTCGGGGGCTTTAGTATGATAACAGCAGTGTCATCCTATACATCTCAATAAGCCCCGGACTCAGCCATACACACACACTGCAGTGGAGATACAGAAACACACACACGCACAGACACAGAAAGAAAGGAAAAGAGAGGGGAATATTGTAACAGGGTGGACACAGACACATAAATAGTCCCTGTCTTTTACGGGATTCAATAATGCTGTAAATGGGGAGGAGGGAGGTGTGGTCAGACGCTGGTGATGGCTGTCTGGACAGACAACCCAGCCACAGCTCGGACATCTTTCTGATTGTTTCTAATGGCACTGCAGATAACACATTGGAATAAAATTGTCACCTTCATTGTGTCAGGTCATGTAAAGCTGCCCATCGCTCAGCTTTGAGACAAGGGGACCAAAAAAGGTCTAAAATTTAAATAGGACACATTATTTGTTTGTTGTTGAGTCTTTATCTAGAAAGTCAACTTTATTACCATAGAAATATATTACGCACTCAATGAGCTTTGCAATAAAATGTACAGCAACTAGTAATGTGTACACAAGATTATAAATTACAATAGAAATGCAAAAATAAAGAAGAGAGACAATATAAGGAAAAAAACATACTCACACACCAAAACAAACCCTGTATCCATCAATGAACAGTGGAGGAATGTACTGGGTAGCCAAACAACTCAGTAATTTACACTCTATAAGAAGACTTTTTGAGTTGATTTTGTATTGCACTGAGAGCAGGTGAAGTGATTCAAGTGCTAGAGTGATGTTCAGTTTTGTGTGCATGAGTGAGGTGTGCTGTGTTTGTGTCTCTGCTGTATTTCAACAAAGAGAGCAGTACAGTAGTTAAAGCTGAGATTGATTCATGTGCCAGTTTCACAGAACGACTTTGACATATAAAATCCTCTAAACTTTCTGATATATTTTTGATATAAGTAAAAAAGATGCCCTACTTATGTTACTGAGTTGACTTTCAAAACCAGAGTCCAAATAATTCTTTAAGGAATGAAATGTTCCTTAAATTATCTTTTCAATATTACCAATAAATCACATTAACCTACTAAAGTTATTGTCTGTATAGCCACTCCAGGAGAATTGTGTCTGGAAAACACATGACACACATCAAACAATGTACAAAACACTGAAAGTTTTAAGTAAGTTTTTTTTGTAATTACAAGGAGAAAAGGCATACCATTAGTCGGAAATTGGAGTCATAATTGCTACTTAAACATACAACTTTTTGGATTGTTTTTTGGGGAGGACAGTGTCTATAAAAATCTGGTTTCATTTAAAGTGACCCCCTCACTGACATCACAATGTCTATCATTGTAATAAAACAGTAAATCAAGGTGAGAAAAAATAGTAAAACATATTACTAATTTTAATTTACTTTCACACACCTATTCCTTCATTATAGAAAAAGATGCCAGTGGCATCCTTTCAGATAATCTCCAAGAATATGGTCACATGGGCTGACATTTCAAAATATCTCCCGCAAGGCCAACATTGAGCCAAGTTAAAAAGTAAAAAAAGATAGAAAGAGAAAATAGAAAACTCTGTGCATTGCTAGCATTACGTAACTCAACACTACATTACTTTCATAAGGAGAAATAACTTCCTCTGTGAAAGTGAAAAGTTGAATTTGTAAGCAATAAAACCAACACTTGCTCAGTTGATCATGGATTTTAATCACTACAACCTTACTTGGTCTGGTATATCAACTGTGATATTTGTCAAATTAAATCATAGGTACAATTCCAGTGAGATGTAATCCCATCAGCTGCTTCAACTTGTACATCGTTTATCATGACCAGTAGCTTGTGGCAGGTAATGCTGGAAAAACATTGGATAGATGTTGTGCAACCGACATCACTGTAATGAGAATGTTCTCTATTTTATGTCTCTTTTTTCAAAATTCACTTCTATAACACTACACTTTAGCATGTCACAGGTAAACATGATTAAGTGACTCTTAGGAAATTAGGGCAAACTCATTGTACCTTCTATCTTCTAACTATCATAGTTGCTACTGTTCAGCAAAAGTAACTTAGGCACATTTTAAATATTGGTTGTGTAAACTTTGCCCTCACTTGCAGATCCTTATATGAAATTTATTTAAGATATTGGAGTATGACAATCATTTATTGTGTGCATCTGCACCTAATTGGATTTTAGTGTCTGTAGTGTTTTTAGCAGAGAGTGTGTGTGTGTGTGTGTGTGTGTGTGTTTGTGTGAGTGTGTGTGTGTGTGTGTGTGTGTGTGTGTGTGTGTGTGTGTGTGTGTGTGTGTGTGTGTGTGGGCCAATCTTTGCCTTTCTAGTCAGTCAGACAGTGGTCACGCATCCTGAATTGCAGGCAAAAACAAGAGAATCTAGAAACCGATTGAAAAAAAAAAATGGACTGAGAGATTACAAAGTCTCATCTCCAAGCAGCTTTCACATGTTCCAAAAAAAAAAGTATTAAAGAGCAATCTGCAAATATGACCCTAAAAAG
Source organism: Etheostoma spectabile (assembly GCF_008692095.1). NCBI lineage: Eukaryota > Metazoa > Chordata > Actinopteri > Perciformes > Percidae > Etheostoma > Etheostoma spectabile. Next base: position 8,082,877 of record NC_045739.1, read on the forward strand.
CCCTGGGTGTATCCAGCTGCAACTTCAGCCAAAACACATATGTTGTTTTTGCTAAACAGGGCCCATAAGTGCTTAATTCTGACCTGAACAGACTCCACGGACAGATTGTAAGTGCTATTTTAAGCTGAATATGTAAGGTTGATTCACATGTTGGTTCACATTTACTGATTTAGGGCACTGCAAATAATAAATAGGATGGACTCTCTATACTAGTTTTTACACTCACAAAACTCTGGGCTGGGCTAACCCCCAGTACCTGACTGGGGTAGAATCTTGTTTCATGTAATGTACCGGTGTGTAATCAAGTGCTGCTGTGAGAAAGAAAACAACAGGCAATTTAGAAAGAATGATTAAAAGCCACTAAGTGTATGTATGTGTGTGTGTGTGTGTGTGTCTGCTTTCTTGTTTCTGTTTCCAGCAAAGTTGCCTTTCATCACAGCAGTACGCTCGGAAGAGCAGCCATAACTCATCGAAAGTGGCCGCCAGACGGTGGACATGATTTCCTGTCGAAATTAATGGGATAAATTGGACACCAGAGTTGGCATCGAACAAGTAAACATTACACACACACATTCAGAAGCTTGCATCAGTGTCTCTATCGTTCTTGCATACAGATTCTGGATTTCTCTCTCTACCCTTCTCCCTCCTTTGCTTCCTGCTGCTTTCCCATCTCCCTTTAACAGAGAAAAGAAACCGCACCTACATTTTTTGTCACACAGATCTGTAAAATATAAAGAGACAGAAGGTCCAAACTCTGCGTTGTGCCGTCACGGTGATGCAGGTGTGTGACTTTGCAGTAGCTCAGTCGGGACACAGTCACAGTGTTCCTCAGCTCCCTGGGGTGGGGAGGTCCCTGTACCTCCTGCTGCACAGAGACATATTGCACCAGCCTGAATGCTATTAACTGTCCTGTATAATCCCCCTCCCCCATTTACCCCATCCTTCTGTAACTCCACTGACAAAGTTGCTCCCTCTTTGAAACACTGGTACTGTAGGGGTTGTGGGCGAAGAGAACTAAATCTAAATGGCAAAATGTGCAGCGGAGAAAGCGACAGACCTATGAGCTGACCACTGATTAGGAAGTGTGTGTCTCTTCATTTGATCAGAGCAAACTGTGATAGAGCAGTTAAAGGCACCATATTATATGACCTTTGAAAAAGCAAGAAAAGGTTATCTGTGAAAGAAAAGTGTCCGGTTACATCAAAGTAACTTCCAGCAACTCCCTACTGTCTAGTGTGACCATCACACAAGTTACCTTGTGCTGCCCTCTGCTGGTATGTACACCCAAGCCCAATGTCTTATGTGGACAGAAAATGTCTGTAATAGAAATATGTCTGAATATGTCAGTCAAAAGCAATCATAGCAAAATGTTTTTCAAGTATACACTGTATGGCTTTTCTCTTTGCCTCTAAGTTAAGTTAGATATTTACCCACAAACATGCACACATTCACTATTGCAGAAGGTGACCTTCATGTGGCGGTCCACCAAGGCAAGCCAGGGTGGTGATAGTCAACCACACAGGGGTGCAATTGACTTTGGGAGCCCCTTTAGAGCCCCTCTTTTTTTTTTTTACTGTATTTGTATATTTATGAGAGTAATGAAGAGTGTAATACCGCTATTAGATAAAAATTTTGCTAACTCTCCATGATGACAATGGTTTTATTTTATTGATCGCCACCCAATGTTTTTTTAGATGGGTTTATGGATTTCATATTTTTCACGTTTGTATGCAGGCATACACATGTTTACGTGTGAGACGAAAGAGTGAGAGAGAGAGAGAGAGAGTTTGCTGCTGTCATCTGGTCAGATAGGCAGGTGTCTCTTCCAATGTCACAGACTCTCAGGCTCAGAGCTGACAGGAGGAGCCCAAATTCCATTAGCAGGTCAATTAACATTTCCCAGACAACATCTGGAGGACACACTGTCCACCAATCTGCTATTACACACCGCTTAATTCCCCCTCTCCTCAGAAATGCATCCAAACCTAGGTAACTGCAACCTAATGACTCCATTTTCGACTTGCACAGAATGTTGAACTGCATTAAGGTGTGTAATTGAATATCGCCCGGCAAAGTACCCAGGAGCAACTTGAAACAACTGTCAAAAATGTTAGCTTTGGACTCAAGAGGTAAGGCATAGTAATCAGCAGCCTATTTGATATGTGTGCATTCTTCTCCATCTTTTCTCTGCTTTGTGTTCAGACCTCATCAACAGCTTTTTCCTCTGTTGCTCATGGCTTCCCTTCAATACCTTATCCGTCTCTCATGGCTTCTCTCACTGGTAACTCAACTTTACAAGATTGATCTGAGCCAAACAGAGAACAACAGTGCTATTGCCAGTTGTTTGGTGTAGTGCTGCAGGCAGACAGGCATTTGCAAAATTGTGTGCACATACACACAAACACATGCAGCGTGTTGACATTGATACATTCACATGGGATCACAGAAATACGAAAGAAGAAATGAGAAAAACAACTCTGTTTATTCTCTGCGGATCCAGCCAAAAGCAGCCTCCTCACATCACGATGGAATATTTTTTTTTTCTTCTACCAACTGACAGGTAGGGCTGTCTTTTTGTGACTTCTTGATGGAGTTGGTTTTCTCTTTTTGTTTTATTCATTTATTTTTGTAATCAAGGAAACAAAAGGTATCCTTAGTAAAGGAGATGGATTTTGTGGTTGACAGGAAGAGTTAGGGGACCCACATATGAAGGTAAACATGGTGCAAAATGTGAGAGCGCGTAGATGCAATGTGAGCACGTATAGAATGTGATTTGAGAGGTTGTAAAAAAAATCTATCCTCGTAGATGTGATGTGAGCACTTTTAGAATATGACTTGAGAGCTTATACAACTAAAATTGAACTCTGTAGGCCTACTCATATTTTTTTTCACTTCACTCACTTTTCCAGTACAACCACAACTCAGTGATTAAAACCTCACGAATCTGCCGCCCTCGACTTTTGCAATACTTGCAATACATTTGGTGCAAAACCAATTTGTACCTGTGGACTTAGTCTGTGGAGCTCTGTATGGGGCGCCGTTTGTAAAGCGGCTCGTGCTGAAAATAACAGCAACATGTTGTCACATTAGCTTTAAATAATTTTAAATAACGGGATGAAATTTTGAGGGTCACTTTCTGCACATTTACACAATATTTGTCAACTTGGAAATATTTTAAATAGTTAATCCAAATATTAATGTTCACCTAAATGTTAATGTTAATCTATTGCTAAATCTAATCTAATGTTAAATCTAAATCTAAATTTAAATCTAAAATCTAAATGTTAAATCTAATCTAAATGTTAAATCTAAAATCTAAATCTAAATGTTAAATCTAAATATTAAATCTAAATCTAAATGTTAAATCTAAATCTAATCTAAATGTTCATTCTAAATATTAAATCTAAATCAAATTTAAATCTAAATCAATCTAAATGTTAAATCTAAATCTAAATCTAAATCTAAATGTTAAATCTAAATCTAATGTTAAATCTAATCTAATAATTGTTAAATCTAAATATTAATCGAAATCTAAATGTTAAATCTAATCTAAATGTTAAATTAAATCTAATGTTAAATCTAATGTTTCGGGTGAAACTAAATATTTAGCTAATATGCAAATTAATGTCGGTAACCGAAGTACCAAAATAAAAGCTCGAGGAGGTCAGTGTATGTTTATAGTGTCAAATAACGAATAAAAATCCTCTCATCGGGATATGGCACTCTTGAACTTGGATAACCGTGAAAATAACTACCTAAAAATATAAACACAGTTGGGAAAACTGTATTGTATTGTAGTTTTTAGTGTCACTTTTATGAATGGTGTGGGAATTATAGCCACTATAGCCAGCCACGGGGGGGGGCTCCCTTTGACTGTCTGTCACGTTCGCTTGCATTAACGTCACAGACCTATCCCCGCGCCCCACGCAAGGCACGGTACTGTTGGCCATGGTCACTCTGCGTAAGGTCTAACGATCAGCGTTAGCCGAGAACAGAGCCGACCTGTGCTACAAACTTATTCAACAGCGACAGCAACAGCCTCAGGGCCACCGCAGGCCACCTCGGTAGCATGTTTTCCAATCACGGAGCTAGCAACCCTGTTGTTAAGGCTAACTTAACTAAACTAGCTAACGTTAGCTAGCCAGTAGAGATTTGCTACTACCTTGACAACAAGACAATGCTTGCTCCGTGATTTGGAAAACATGCTTACCGAGTGTGCCTGCGGTGGCCCTGAGGCTGTCGTGTCGCTGTTGAATAAGTTTGTTCAGCCACCGGGACGGCTCTGCCGTTGTTCCGGCTAACGCTGATTCGTTGGCATTTCGCAGTGTCTTGTCAGTGCCTTGTCGGGGCGGCGGGATAGGCTCTTCTGACGTTAATGCAACGACGTGACAACCATCAAAATGAGCCCCCCCCCCGTGGCTGGCTATAGTGGCTATAATTCCCAACTGTTTTTATATTTTTCCCCAACTGTGTTTATATTTTAGGTAGTTATTTTCACGGTTATCCAAGTTCAAGAGTCCATATCTCCCGATGAAGGATTTTTATTCGTTATTTGACACTATAACATACACTGACCTCCTCGAGCTTTTATTTTGGTAGTTCCGTTTACCGACATTAATTTGCATATTAGCTAAATTTAGTTTCACCCGAAACATTTAGATTTAACATTTAGATTTAGATTTAGATAACATTTAGATTTAACATTTAGATTGATTTAATTTTAGATTTAACATTGATTAATTTAACATTTAGATTTAATTATTAACATTTAGATTTAGATTTAATTTTAGATTTAACATTTAGATTTAGATTTAGATTTAACTTTAGATTTAGATTTAATATTTAGATTTACATTTAGATTTAGATTTAACATTTATTTAGTTTTTATTTAGATTACATTTAGATAGTTTTAATATTTAATTTAACATTTAGATTATATTAACATTTAGATTTAGATTTAATATTTAGATTTAACATTTAGATTTAATTTATTTAACATTTAGATTTATTTAATTTATGTAGATTTAACATTTAGATTTGATTTAGCCATATAGATTTAACATTTAACATTTAGGTGTAACATTTAATATTTGGATTTAACTATTTAAAATATTTCCAAGTTGACAATATTGTTGTAAATGTGCAAGAAAGTGACCCTCAAAATTTCATACCAGTTATTTAAACATTATTTAAAGCTAATGTGACAAAATGTTGCTGTTATTTTCAGCACAAGCTGCTTTACAAACGGCGCCCCATAGCTCTGAGCCAACAGGACGGCCGGGGACGGCAGGGTTTCTATCGCCAGATGAGGGACAAC
>NC_045739.1:8088203-8089322 GCF_008692095.1 Etheostoma spectabile
TTATTTATGTAGCTTGAAAGCTAGCGTTAACTAACTAGCAGCCAGCCCGCTTCTAAATACTGTAAATACCTTTTAATTCTCTCAACACTTTTAACAGTCAAACTAAAACACCTGCGGTGAGCTCCAGGTCCTGCAGCCGGGGATGGACCGCCATCAGTGAGGCTCGGCCAGCGTGGAAACATAGCTAGAAAGCTTCACTGCCGACCTTGACCTGATCTGACCTGATCTGATCGGAGCTCCAGCGGGACCCGGAGAGCTCCAGACCCGGTAGCGCCAGCAAACCCTGCTGTCCCCCCGTCCTGTTGGCTCGGAGCTCCACAGACTAAGTCCACAGGTACAAATTAGTTTTGCACCAAATGTATTGCAAAAGTGTTGCAAAAGTTGATGTGCGCAGACTCTGTGTGATGCAAGAGAGAACATTACAGCAACAGATTCCTGGAAGTTGTAATCCCTGAGTTGTGGTTGTAGCTACTGGAAAAGTTACTGAAGTGAAAAAAAAAAATACGGGTAGCCTACAGATTTTTTTTTTTACAAGCTCTCAAGTCATATTCTACAAGTGCTAACACTGCATCTACGCGCTCTCACATATTGCACCATATTTACCTTTATACCCACTTACTATGTAAAATATAGTCTGTTCTTGTTGAACCTGTTCGAGAGTATGCCTGGATCCAGTAAAAGGATGTGAAAGCATTTTGTTGCACAACCAACCAGACTTTTCATGCTGTAGCAAGTATGTGCTTTATGTCACGTCCTGCGTACTGATTCACTCAGGTGCAGACAGCTGGTGTTGAAATGTTGTCTAGATCCTTTCAGGAGATAGGACACTTTTAAGACAATTACAAAGTCAGCCTATTATCACCTTAAGAATATATCAAGGGTTAAAGGACTCATGTGTCAACAGGATTTGGAAAAACTTGTCCATGCTTTCATCTTCAGTAGACTTGACTACTGTAACGGGGTCTTTACAGGTCTCACTAAAAAATCAATCGAACAGCTGCAGCTGATTCAGAACGCTGCTGCTCGGGTTCACTCTAAGACCAAGAAACTGGATCACATCACTCCAGTTCTGAAGTCTTTACACTTGCTTCCTGTGCCTCAGAGAATTGATTTCAAAGT
>NC_045739.1:8089332-8089754 GCF_008692095.1 Etheostoma spectabile
TTGCTAGTTTATAAATCACTCAATGGTTGAGGTCCAAAATACATTTCTGATCTGCTACTACACTATGAACCACCCAGACCTCTCAGGTCATCTGGGACAGGTCTGCTTTCTGTCCCCAGAGTCAGAACCAAACAGGGGGAAGCAGCGTTTAGTTTCTATGCTCCTCATATCTGGAACAAACTCCCAGAAACCTGCAGATCCACTGCTACTCTCAGTTCTTTTAAATCAATCTTTCTTTTTGATGTTGCCTTTCTTTAAATGACTGTTCATTTCTTTAATGTTTAATTTCTTATGCTGCACTGTAACTTTTATTCTTGTGTTTTATGTGTCTAAATGTTCTTATGTTTAACTGTTTATTCACATGTTTTATCTGTTTTTATTTTTAACTGTTTTTTAACTGATTTTGTGTAAAGCACTTTGAA
>NC_045739.1:8089764-8094244 GCF_008692095.1 Etheostoma spectabile
GCTGAAATGTGCTATACAAATAAAGCTGCCTTGCCTTGCCTTCTCTGCTTTTCTTGTTTTTACTGTTATACGGAAGTTTTTACTTTGATTGATTTAATTGAGCATGATTCTTTCACTGAACACTCATGATTTAACTTTGTTTAGGTGCTCCTACTGTCATTCACATAACTATGACACCACTGGAACTGGGCAGTATAACGGCTGAGCCTATAGGGCCCTATTTAAACGATCTAAACGCACGGTGTGAAGCACATGCCGCAGGTGGGTTTAGTGCATGTCCAAATCCGCTTTTGCTAGTTCGACAGCGGAAAAAAACGTCTGTGGGCTGGGCGCATGGTTCAAAATGGTTGTACTTAGTGGATTAGAGTATCATCTCCCATTCCCTTTAACAGCTGGGCACGACAAAACAACAAATTATCCGTGCATGTACTAAGCTTTAGGAGCATTCCATCTTTACTCTCCTCCCTTGACTATTTTTTGACTTGCTAGATGGACGCCGACTGGAAATAACAACAGCTACTCTGAGTTGTTAAGACCTTTCTTTTTAGTAAACTCTGTGTACACAAACAATGTTCTCAATGCTTCCGTTTATGTGTAGAGCCCCTGGTGATACTTGGAGAAAAGTGTCATGTTGTGTTGAGCCTTTTTAGGGTTCTAAAAATAGTGATTTTGATGCGATCATAGTAGTGCCCCTAGCTCTCCCATTAAAAAGGCCATTTGACCAAAACACGGTAAATCTTAAAAGTGGTGCTTCGGTCCTAATTATGCTTTTAAATGAAAGTTTGACCTGTTTTGATTCTGTTGCATTTTGGCCAGAGTTACGCTTTAAAACTGACAACATGTCTATGGCTAGCAAACTAGCTGATGTGCTCTCTTCAACCTTACACTGCTCCGTAGCCTAGAGCAAATAGTCCCTCCCCATGGCCGTGCTTGTCCCTGTTAAAAATCATTTATTATCCCAGTTAAATGGAGCTGTTACAAAATTCAAAATTAAGGAACATAACTAAATAATTTTCCACACAACGTTTTCCCATGTAGTCAGTGTGGGCATTACCTGACAACAGCAAATACAGCATGATGTAGATGATCAAAGGTCAGCATTTGTTATTCTTTCATTAACGTATGCTCCATTTACCTGAACTGACAATACCTGTTTTAAATGTGCCATGGGTGATCTGTGAGCTTGTCTTGACATGTGATCCAGAGATAGAATACTGGGCTCGCCTGGTTGTTCCAATTCCAGTTATTTAAAAGCAGCACACAATAGTGATTCTGCAGTTTATCCCACAGTGGCTCTCTACAATCCACTGTTTCCACCGGCCTGCTGACATAGACCTGTTACTTACTGTAAGACAACCTAGACATGGTTTTAGGATTAAAAATCATTAACTATACATTCACTTCTACAATAATTATAAATTCAATACTATTTCAACTCCTGATGAAAAGGAAACAAGCATCACAGTTAGTTAGGCGAATGGTTGTTCAAAGTTCAGGGCTGAGGATGTATTGTAGTAGCCTCTATATGCTTTGTGAAACCAGATGCTTTCCTGGAACAGAAAAAAAGGAAGATAAAAATGACCAAGAAAGGCTATGATGTTGCGTAACTTGTATGTTTCCCAACTGTAGCACCGCCCTTTGTTCGGATCTTTGCTGTTATAAAGGGTGCGATCTTGGAAGTGACCAACTCCAGTCGACATTGTTGACAGGAGCAAAGATGGACTTTTTTCCGGGATTTTCCATAGAGACTTGGACTTTAATAGTACTTGTCATCACTCTAATTGCAGTGTAAGTATTATCTCTGACTTTTAACACGTTAGAAATATAGCTCCGTTTAAAAACAAAACAAAAGAATTCCACACAATAGCCGAAACATTAATTTCATTGTTTCGACTATCCTACTTTTGTGACAGTTACTTATGGCAGTGTGAGTTTAATTTTATTTTTTTTTTAAACTTGTTTTGTTTTGATGTGAAGTGAAGTCGAAAAATCGTCAGTTGCTGTGCGATGGAAACTGTCGCTTGTTATGTAACCTAGAGCAATATTCAGTGAAGAAGTGTAGCACTCCAATTCCAACTAATCCGGGAAGTGTCCCTCATCCTACCATAGACAGTAAACAAAAGCATCGTACAGGCATGTGGGAGACCACATTCCATCAAGTACAACTATAGCCCATAGATACATTAATTAAAAACTGTTTTAAAGCCGAGAAATTCCACCTAAAATCTTAATTCACACGATACAACTCCGCTTTTTAAAGTTTGACAATTACAGCTGACAGAAACAAGCTGCAAGCCGCAATTTAGAATCAATCCTGAAACGTCTTTAGTATAGGCTACACATAACAATCAACAAACCTCAATTCTCTTTAGAGTCAACATTAGGCTACCCTAAATAATGAAAGTACAGTACAGTACTTATATTTATGTAGGCCAGGTGTTTTTAATTTTCCTGGCAAGAATAAAAATTAGTAATCATGTTTGACATAGCTAGCATAAACGAATACATTTTGGCATTTTTTTTTAATTTTTTTTAATTTAATGTTGTAATAAAAACATACACATGGGTTTAGTCTTTTTAAAATGAAAGTCTACCACAATTTTTTTTCCCTCACACCCATAGTGTATTAGGTGGTTGTAAAAAGTTGGTAGTTTTGGTCATGTGAATGCCAAGCCACATTGGTTCTTTTAACTTATTCTGGCTGATGAAACCTCTGTTCAGCTGAGCGGAGTCATGATTGCAACAATACAATGCCATTGGGTTCCATGTACTAGTAAGTATTACAAAGATGTAATTTGACTTACCCAAAAAGGTGCAAAAGTGCAAACAGGAAAGTCAGCAAAGCTCTGTCATTGCACTGAGAAGAGGTCTAATCAGCCAAAATGTGACTGGTCAAGCACGGATGTAGATAATAACATAATTAATGCTGTACTACATTTTAATAGACCCTTTTTCACAGCAGATAATTGGACGTGTCATAGCACGATCAACAGAGGTGTAATTAAAACCATTAATGATGGCTGCATTTCATTGAGGTGAGCCAGTTTTGAAAGTATTGGGACACCGAATGGAACCAAACTTTATAACAAAATGACAAATGTCATGTTAAAAGAAAGGTCTATTACACCTTTGCTTTTCGAGTTACAACTTCTTAAGGGTTAGACAAGATTTAAGTATCAAATTACCCTCAGTAACTTCTCAAAGCACATGGTCTTTATGCTGTGGTCTGTATGCTCCAACAAACACGGTAGAGGTGAACCAATCAACATGGGGTAAACATTGATTATGTAGCAGCACTAGATAGTGATTTGAGAAGATTTTATAGCTAATGGCAGCTACTTTCTATGTAACAGATGAAACTGTTAACCTTTATCAACCACCTCTCAAGCCTATGGGTCATATAATAGTTACAAATTATTTTTGGAGTCTCAACTTATGATTACTGGAGAAGGAATACACCCTTTGTAGGCAAAGTTACTATAAGCTGCAGTGCATTCAAATGATAGACTACTGATATTAAGGGGTATTTCTTTGACCTTTTAAGGGAACGTGAACCACAACTTGACTCATAGCATATAAAGTGGATACGTATGGAACCATTACTGTAAATTAAATAAGGGCTATAAAATGTGTCATTAAATGGTCAATTTAAAGACTGTCAGTTGTATAATTTTACAGCCTTCTGATAATGCTTTGCAGGACTGAATGTTTTTAAATGTAGCGTTTACTACTACTCTTTAGTGTTGAGTTAAGAAAATTAATGTCTATTTTGCCTTTCCTTATGCTAAAAAACTTAAGGCAGTAAAATAGAAGATCTATTCAAAGGCAAAGCATGAAAGCAATAAAGGCTGGAGGAATTTCACAAAAGATTAGGAGAGTAGATAAATTGACATGATTAACAACATTTGGATTTGGTCTCTGCTTTTAATCCTCAGATATGGATATGCTCCATATGGCTTTTTTAAGAAAATAGGCATCCCTGGACCCAGACCTTGGCCATTTATTGGGACATTTTTGGAGTACAGAAAGGTGAGACACCTTTTGTTAAATTAGTACAGTGATCTCAGCTGACAATTTGATACCTTTGTCACCCATCTTCTATTTTATTTCTTAGGGCATCCACAATTTTGACACAGAATGCTATCAGAAATATGGAAAGTTGTGGGGGTAAGTGTGTGCGCAAAATAAATATGTTATACCATATGTTTCTCATGCAATGCTCCAAGGTTGTAACTGACTAGCCCTAATATCTGCTATTGGATTACAAGACTGTACGATGGCAGGCAGCCTTTACTGGCCATAATGGACACAGCTATGATCAAAACAATCTTGGTTAAGGAGTGTTATTCGGTCTTCACCAACAGACGGGTAAGCAAAATCCACTGTGGGAACATTGTCACAAGTTAATACCTCAACACTACTGTAATCTGAGAAAATAATGTAAACAAGGCTTTGTGTGTGTGTGTGTGTGTGTGTGTGT
>NC_045739.1:8094254-8097105 GCF_008692095.1 Etheostoma spectabile
GTGTGTGTGTGTGTGTGTGTGTGTGCGCGTGCATTTTTTGGGGTTAGGATCTGGGCATAAATGGACCGTTAAGTGACGCTGTATCAATTGTAGAAGATGAGAAGTGGAAGAGAATTCGCAGTGTACTCTCTCCGTCATTCACCAGCGGACGCCTGAAAGAGGTTAAAGCAGCTTCAACATATTTTAAATAAGAAATATGTACATGGTTGCAGAATGTTAATATTTATTGATTTTATATTTTTGAAATTTACTTTTGAGCAGATGTACACAATAATGTTGCAGCACTCAAGTAATCTAATCAAGTGCCTTCACATGAAAGTAGAGGCGGACGAAGTCATAGAAGTTAAAGAGTGAGTAATGCTCTTGTTTGAAATTTGGGCACAGACTCAATTGTTTTATTGATTTTGTTATTTGTGCTGTTCAATAAATAGGAAACATTTTTTTATCACAAACATTTGGTTGGTTTAACTTTTCTCTTATTCCTACATTCCTTTTTTTCAGAGTATTTGGACCTTACAGCATGGATGTTGTGACCAGCACTGCCTTCAGTGTGGACATTGATTCCATCAACCATCCCTCTGATCCATTTGTAGCAAACATTAAGAAAATGGTCAAGTTCAACTTATTTAATCCCTTTCTTATACTTGTGGGTATGTCAAACATTGTGCTGTGTAAATGTCTATCTTGTCCTCTTCAGCTACAAAGTAACAATATATTTTCGATTTGTTTTCCTTTCAGTTCTGTTTCCATTCTTGGGGCCAATTCTTGATAGAATGGGGTTTTCATTCTTCCCTGCTGGGGTGTTGAATTTCTTCTTCAACTTTCTAAAGACAATCAAATCAGACCGGAATAAGAATGAGCACAAGGTAAAATATACGGTGTATAGCTGCAATGTGTTTGATGTTGGTTGTTGGCCAATTGTTTTTTAGATTTTGTGTTAGTAACTTTTCCCTTGAACACAAACTGAAACATCTAAATGGGATTTCTAATTGTTTTTGCCTTGTAGAACCGAGTGGACTTCATGCAGTTGATGGTGGACTCTCAGATGTCAGAGAAGAACAAAGAGGATAAAAGCCCTGACAAAGGTAAAGAGAGAAACCATATGGAGATATTACAGTTCACGGTTTTCATTGTAGTCTTGGCTGAAGGGTCAATTTCAAGATATCAAGGGTCACTTTTCATTGTTTTTTAAGTTAAATATTTTCGTAATCTGTGTATTATGTATTATGTTTTGCTTACTCTCATCTCAGACAAGTAAAAATGGGACTTTGCAAGGAAATAGGAGGACAACTTTGTTGGGCAATGGCAGTTAACTAACTCTTGAAGTCAAACAAAGGTTAAATAATCAGGTAGCCTATGTGAAAAACTATGAGGACCGAGGAGGATTCATGACGTGATATGCTGTGTCTTGAAGTTCCAGAACCTTTCAAAAAAACTATTCAAGCTTGTTTTAAAAACTGAAGAGCTTTTTTCCAGTACAGACACCATCTTTTTCCGGTTTTAAACTCAGAGACAAAGACCAATGACAACCCACTGAGCTTCACAACCATCCGTAAGATATTTCAATCAGGAGAATGTTCGTTGCAGATATGCTAAGATTTATTGTACATATGCATAATATCAAATGTCCAGTCTTTGGGGATTAGATTAAAAAGGGTAGAAAACCAGACCCCGATGGACACTGGTGGTGGTGTGAGGAGCCCAAAGACCAAACCTAGGAGCCGACGGTAGCGGCCCTGAAATGACAACTCAGCAGCAGAGAGGAGACAGGTTTAAAAAAGGGGTGTCATGCTGGGATATTATGAAATTCATGGCTGCTTCTGATTGGTTAAAAGAAAAGTGAACACCTCTAACAGCTGTTCAGTTTGGAAGAGAGAAAAAAGTGATTAAGTTTAGAGCTCTTTACGCTGTGCTCCATGAGAAAGGTTCATATTGAGTGAGTTAAGGAATGAACGGCCAATCCCGAGCTTATGCATTAGGAGCCTTTCCATATCACAAAGTTACTGACTGGGGTACCAGCTATATTATCGTGAGAGTGATACTGGTTTAGTTGTGGTGTGTTTGTGTTACAGGACTGACTGATCACGAGATCCTGTCTCAGGCCATGATATTCATCTTTGCTGGCTATGAAACCAGTAGCACCACACTGGGATTTGTAGCCTACACCCTGGCAACCCACCCACACATCCAAAAAACCCTGCAAGAGGAGATTGATGAAACCTTCCCAGAAAAGGTTGCAGTAATATATTTTCTTTAACTGTAATTCATTTTGTTATTGTCAGCAACTGATTATGTGTGACCAACTAAAACACACTTTTTACTCCAGGTTCGGCCGACCTATGAAGCCATGATGCAGATGGAATACCTGGACATGGTGATTAATGAGGCCATGAGACTCTACCCTGTTGCTAATCGATTAGAGAGGATCTCAAAGTCTTCTGTGGAAGTTAACGGTGTGACCATCCCTAAAGGAACTGCCGTTATGATACCAGTTTACACTCTCCACCATGACCCTGCTTTGTGGTCTGAGCCTGAGGCCTTCAAGCCGGAAAGGTACAATACTGGATTAATAACAGGCTAAAGTCAGATTATATCAAATATTAGTCTTTTGGCTAATAGACTTAAAATGTTTTCTTTCAGGTTCAGCAAGGAGAACAAAGACAACATCGATCCATATGCCTTCCTACCCTTTGGAACAGGGCCAAGGAACTGTATTGGCATGCGATTTGCTCTCTTGATGATGAAGTTGGCCATAGTGGAGATCCTTCAGAACTTCAGCTTTGTCACTTGCAAGGAGACAGATGTGAGAAGACATTTCCAGTATTTATGGTCTTAAGAGAGTGTCTTTTTT
>NC_045739.1:8097115-8098059 GCF_008692095.1 Etheostoma spectabile
TTACGTGTGATTGGATGAGATTCGATTTGAGCTTTGGTAGGGCTTCATTTGTGACCCAATTCTTGTTTTCCTAGATTCCAATGGAGCTGGGAAGAGATGGATTTACCTCACCCAAGAATCCCATCAAACTGAAGCTGGAGCCCAGAGCAACCGTTGCTGATTCTCTCTCAAGCTAACTCTGATTATCTTTAGCAACTAACTTTCTTTTTCAAACCAATCTATAGCATATCAATTAAATTCAATGATCAATTAAATTAAATTATCAATCAATCAATTATTAAAACTAATTAAAGAACACAATTTAAATAGACAGCAGGATGTCTTACAAAACTTGTATCCTTTCAATAAGCTTTTCAATAATATTTACTTTGCATTACACAATTCCAATAAGAAGACTGTAAAGCCCAGCCAACAGCTTAGCTTGGTTCTACAAAACAAACCGCTGCTGATGTTTTTGGCCTTCTGATTCACTGATAGTTTAGTTTAGTTTTGACTGACATTTGATTAATTCTGCATGATACTCAACAATTCACTGATGGCATTACAGCCGTTACTAATATTCTCACAATCACATTTCTTTTTTATCTAATAAAAATGCTTACATTTAATTTGGTCAGTGTGTGGTCTCGCTGTTTTGTCGCCTTTTTGAATCGGGTGTTGACAATCCTTCAGCTGTATCGAAGTTAGTTATCTAGCTGTATTTTTAGACAGACTGGTTGTCCTTAGTTAAAAAAATGTAATGGCAGTTGTGTACATGTCAAGGTACTTGAGTATTTAGATTTTTTACTTTATACCTTTTCTACATTTACATTTACTTGACAGCTATTAGCAGAACACCTCCGATCCTTTGCAAATAAATATACACTAATTTATAAAAAAAAGACATTTTGTTACCATATGAAAGGCAGACATTTCATATGACTTAATTCTGTTTGAACCAGTTA
>NC_045739.1:8098069-8118708 GCF_008692095.1 Etheostoma spectabile
GCTGTTGCTAACCTAAAACACTTTTAGCAATTATATTTCTTAATGATTAGAGTACTGTAAATAAAGTACACAGAGAAAGTGCAAATATACAATACATTCACCAAAACTACACAAGACCAATGCTGCTGACTGAGGAAAAAACAATTTATTTTTCTTCATATACCAAAATCAGTCAACATGTCAACATGGAGAATCAGAACAAAACATGTCCCAGTTTTCATACAGCTACTACAGTAGTGTACATAACACTGTTGGATCAGCAAAGAACAGATAAACATAACATACTGTATCCAGTACAGGTTACAATTATGGTAAAAAAAAAAAAAAATCTGAAAAGAACAGAAAATACAGTACAGGAAACAAACTCTGCTGCATTTGTATACTCCTTAAACCTGAATGGTGTGTCTAATCAATTGTATGCGTGCACCTGATGGCTGTGTTTCCCAGATTGGCTCATAGGGTAATACAACAGGCTGAACCTTGACTGAAATACTCCCTCATCAGAGTCTCACATGTAAAAAACCAGGTAGGCCTGGTGTGTGCAGAGGTGAGAAGCTTGCATAATGTGATAACACTATTGTGGAAATCTTAACCTTTCAGCCACAATGATCCTTTCACAAAAAAATCTCATCTATCAGGTTTATGTTCCTACTTTTCAATATGCCGAGTCTAAAGAGGTAGTAGAGAAAGATAGAAGGAGATGTAAAGAACAAAGATTAGACTATTCAATGCCAACCCTCTCTCTAGGCCTATTTTATTTCACTGAATAGCTGGCCTAGTTTTAAATGTTAGGACATTGCTTCAAGGGGCTGAATCCGACTATGACACATACTCCCATGTTATAAAACCAGCACTTCCTCCTTCACTATTTTCAATCATGATCTCCAATGTGGCAGGACGTGTAATGTTGTACTGAGACACAAATGGACATACATCAACTCCACTAAACCTTAGTTTAGAAATGCATCAATCAGTAAAGTGTCAGTATTGTCCACTAAATTATGATTTGATTGATCCACAAGCGGCACGAGTTAATATTTATACTAGGAAACTAAACTGAAATCCTGCAAGACACTTTTGACATGCTCTCACAACCCAGACACGATGCGGTAGGCCACACAGCATCGACATTTGGCCACATTATTTACCACCATAATTTCCCTTTTTTTTTAGATCAATAAATATCTATCTATCTATTAGGTTGCGATACTGTCATTTGGTCATTAGGGGGAGTTGGTTGATACACAGTGTGAGACGATGCAAGCCCTCTCCACCACGAGGCGTTTTTAGGGAAATTCTGAGAAATATCCTGCTCTATCTCGTTGCAAGTTTACGGATTGTCTATGCAGGAGCATAATTTCCTATCATTTTTTAATTGACATATTCTAGTATCACAAAATTCACAATTAGTGTGCACCCATAGTTTTAAAACTTAGAAGTTACTATGATAAATAGTAAACATGCAACTATAGTGTACCACTACTAGGCAAACTATGCAAACAATTGAGAAATTCACGCAGGGACACAGAATCATAGACTGTTGCACAGAACGGATAGAAATCAACACTGGACGTCCCAAACAAAGAGGTTTATCCCACAACCCCGGGAGCGCCCTAATCCCCGCCTCTAACGAAAATACCGTCATCCATTGGTCAGATTGTTGCACTACGCTCCTTTGATTGGCTGGCGGCTTGTTCACTGAACGTCTGTTGTTCGCTCTCGCCTCAGAGCGAGAGCGCCTGTGACAGTGGACGTCTTTGATTCATGTTGTGGTGGAGCCTTGCTGGATTTGGAGAACAATTAATGCGGCCAGAACAGAGCGCATGAAGGTATGTTTGCACGGAAGGTTGTGGGAATATTTTCTACATGGCTTCCGAAAATTAACCCTCCAATTTGATCGGGCTTTTTTTTTAAAGTAAGAATGCAATTTAGCACAAGTCCATAGACAGGTTTCTGAGCCAGCCTGTTATTTTGCTCGTTCTGGTTAGCCTAGCTAAGTGAAACTTTACAGCCGCAAAGTCGGTAGGATTGTGTGGTAAATAAAATTGCTAAAATAATATATACATCAGACAGGAGTAACTATCGCTGAGAACCATGGGGTCTTATGTTGAGTTCATTTTCTGGCTAAAATGGGTACTTCAGTAATGTTGATGCAGTATTGATTTTAACATTATCACTTCAGGAAATCTATATTGGAAATAGCTTAGTTGGTGTTTTTGTGATGTTTGTGACACTTGAAGTGAATGTTGCCTGCACGGAAAATAATGGCAGTCCCTTGTGTCAGACAAAGGCCCAGGACGGCAGGTGGATCCTCTGCTGTTCCTGGGCAACCGCTGCGATTATTTATTGCTTTGAACACGCTGAGCAGCCCGTTCGGACATTGAACACATCAGGTCTTTCCTGGTTAATGAGCCTGGATGAGTAAAGTTTGACCCAGAATTTCTTTGGGAACTGCAGTCTGAATGCACACAAGCATGGATGCATTTTTGACACTCATCACAGACTAGTGTTTTCCATTTGGTTGTAATGCTGTTCTATAGAAACTTGTAAATCTGGCTTGATGATCATTTGCTGGGTTGCATGAATGTGCCATCTAATGACAAGACTGTAAGATATTGGCCGGTTTATGATTTCATTACATATCCAAACAACACAAGCAACACTGATTTGAAACCATGCGGGCTACAGAGTGGGATTCAGGGATTTACTCTTGAGTGATGCTTCCCATGGTGTGGGCATTCCTGGAATGTTGGAATGATTTTCCATGGAAGCTGATTTACAGATATCGGGTGACACACATAGAGTATTGACAGCCAACAGCTCCAACACACACTAATATCTAAACTAACTTAAGTGTGTGTGTGTGTGTGTGTGTGTGTGTGTGTGTGTGTGTGTGTACAAGTTAGATGCCACACACACTTTGTTGCTTTGCTTTGAATGTGTGGTGCGCCACAGAATGCACTGAAGAATGTGAAAGCTTCAGCAAGAAAGTAAACAGTAGCTACACTTGAGATTCAACCTTTGCTGAGGAGAGGAAAGGTTTGTTTAAAGTGAAGATGAGGACAGTTGCTTTCACTTGTGATACAGATGGGTGACAAATGACAAAAAACAACAACAAATGTGTGGAATAATATAACAAATGGAGATGCTTCCATACATGGCTTGAGGGATTACTGAATGGTTTGACGAGCATCACCAGAGGAACGATTCCTCCACTGGAGTTGTTGTTGGAGTTGTTTCTTGTACGTGTTATACAGCAAATAAGCATACTACATACTGTGACCCTGGGCTGAGCTTGTTATTAGATGTCACTTTATTTATTCATTTTGTGTGTGAGAGAGAACAAGGTGAGGTTTAAGAGTCTGGCTGATCATTACTATTATCTGACTTCCCAAATTGCATCTACCTTGTCAAACATGATTAACACTCCAATGAGCAGCCGTGCCATTATAAAGCATAATAATAATAATAATAATAATATTCTGAAAGCGACTTCACCCAAGATGAAGTCAACTGTGTTTTGTCTTTCTCTTAATTTTAAGGATGATGTCAGCTGTGCAAAGTGTGTTATGTCTGAATCCTATGACTGTGTCCTATGACTATGGACCTAACTGATGAATCACAGGATACGGTGGATAGAGTGTGGGCGGGATGGCTAATACCTTAAAAGTGTGTGCCAAATAAAATGTTTTAAACATTGACCTAACATTGTTGGTGTTTGAAGCACATTGAATCTTCGCTGTGGGGAGCAAATAGAGCAGACAACTGTCCTCAGTCTCTTAGCAACTTAGCATGCAAATATGCTAATTACTTCCTGTTTACAACCCTGAGCACAACCCAGTGAGGCCACAGATGGGACCTCAAGTCCCATCTTATCACTCACTGACTAAAGGCACTCAGACAAGCCACTACTGGTGGTAAATGCTATGCTACACATAAATCCATGTACACCCAAAAGCAGTTTTATTCCTTGGGTCTGTGTAGATCATTCGGATTGCATTTTATGTTCATTTGCGTCTTTTATTTAATTAAACTAACCAGAAAGAATAGACATTTCTCTCATTCCGTCTCACTCCCTCTGTCTACTCAGGATGAGAAGATGAACGTGGAGGCTCTAAGCAGAGCAGAGCTGCTGACTCTCCTCAGTGTCCTGGAGGGAGAGCTGGAGGCCCAGGATGTGGTCATACATGCCCTCAGGGTGAGTTGGCCTCTACATCTGATACACACAAATCCCCCTGTTGACTCTGTTATACACATTGCAGCGCATCTCACATACATTTAGCAGCATAATTACATAGTGGACATAGATAGTAATAACTAAAATAAAAATAGTACTATAGCCCTTGTAGCAACCATTATAAAACATGCTCTTTTGACTGTCTGATACACTGAAATGAACCTGTTTCAGTATTACACCCCTCAAAAGAATGTGAGCTAGCAGGGAGGGTTTGTGTAAACAGGAAACTTAGGAAGCAGAGTTAGTGAAGACAATGGCGCGGGAGTCATTGTGGTTTCCCAGGCCTTTTATTCCACCAGAGCACCAACATTATTCCTTGTCAGACCAGTTGAAATCTGTGTTTCTTATTTTTACCCTTTTTCTTTCAATTCAGGCACTATTAAGACCTGAATATGTCCACACTGTGTCTAGACCCAGTTCAGACAGACTGCAGTGCATACCTGGGTTGTGTCAAATGTGCCTTGAGAAGCTATTTGTGCTCACATTTATTTTAATTTGGGAAACTCCTGTTGCTGCAGAAACAAAATTTGCCCTCGGCCAAAGAGAGAGACTTTGGTGGCTGTTTGGCACTTTGCCTTGGGTGCATGCCTCAAACCCTTGTGAGAGTTGTTTGGCCCTGGCAAATCAGCTGTATCCAACTGTGTTTTGAAAGTTAAACAGACTACGGAGATGACCAGGTAGTCTGTCAAGGCATTCGGAGAAGAATTTGCATTAATGCTATGCTAAATATGTGAACACTGGCATCTCAGGCATCTTCTGAATGTTTTGAGGTACAAATGTCCACTGGGACAGCTTGAAGTGCACATTGTGAACAGCACATCAGACATTATGCAAAGAAATCCTTAAAAATCCTCAGTATTGTGCAGCTCATTCATTCATATTCAAGTGAAAGAGCATAGCCTTCCTTCAGGCACAATGCTTTGCAGTGTTTGATTGTAGTCTGATTGGCTCTCTCCGTGCCCCTGGCTGCTTCTCACACTCATGGCCGCAGCAGCTGCTCCATGCTTGGATGAAGCTGCTTAGGGTCTGAATGCTTGACTCATTGTCTGAAATGTGATTGAGGTTGTGATGAGGACAAATAACCACCATGACTATCTTGTTCTAATGAACAGGCCTTAACAGTGAATTTTATCTAGGAAGCAAGTGAGGCTGTAATCATGAGAGAATTTTTAGTGCTAGGGCCTGACGGGAAGCATCAGAAGAATCTAACCGCACAAGCTCAGATGGCATCTTAGATGGCGGTAACTGTCAAAATCTGAATCAGGTTAAGGTTTATTGGCAAAGCAAGTTACACTTACAAGAAGTTTGCCTTGGCAGTCCAGATCTGACGCAGGCAGGGTTTGCCCCAAACTCAACGCACATGTGCACAGTCATTTCCCTTAGGACAATTGTACAGTCGCCTTGCTGTCTCGTCTGTACTTATTCCTCTTTCCATATCTCTAACTGCTTTTTTTTTCCCCTCTCCCTCCTTTCATCCTTCTCTCTTCCTTACACACAGCCACATTACGGGGGGTCTTTCATGTTTGACCATGACCCATGTCCTATTTGCCCACTCACTCACACACAGTTAGAGGCTGCAGTGTTTATTGTGGGGAGGATGTACAGATTTGTAGGCTCAAGTCACTGACTTCCCTTGTTCCCACCGGGGGCCTGTACACCAGTTTTAACTGACTGGCCAGAGTTAGGGCAGATTGTGTGTAGACATGTGGCTGCAGAGGGGAGTGCCAGGGGTTGATATTGAGTGTCTGTGCCTGTCATTGATTTGACACCCAAGAAGTCTTTTTTTACTGTCTGTCTTTCTCTGTCTTTGTCATTTTCCCACTGTGATGTTTCCTTAGATCTTCTCATGCTTCAGTCTTTTTCTCTAACTAGCGTTCTCTTCTCAGTTGCCAGTTAACAATAACCAAACTCAGTGAGTGTGAACATTATTTAGTTGTATGTGAGGACAGTTGAGAAAGGCAGAAGGGGCTCACAAATCCTCACCACTCTTTTCCAACTTCAAATATTTTCTCCTCTCAGGAGCAAGTACTTGGGATGCCTGAAGATTGCTCGGGACAACCGTATTCAGGCACTTTTTAACCCTTCCTTCACCCGAAACTCCTGAAAACTTGGAACTGTATCCGTGTTTGCTTAATTATAAGATTGCGTCACCTTTGGGACTTGTCTCTACAGATTCTTGATTGTTTTTAGTTCTCATCACTAAGGAGACAGATGAGCACTTTTACTAGAGGGAACATTGCTGAGAACCTGACACCCCAAACAGGACCTGCATTCCAACAGGAGTGGTATATCTTAGGAGTTGTTAATTGCCTGTATCTATACAGGAACTAATGTGCTATTATTTTTATTCTTTCTCAGGCATACATGGCTTAAATCCAGCATAGAGCAAGTTCTCATTAGCTCAAAGGAATGCCAGTTAAAGCCAGGAAAACAGAACTGCACCTGCCCTTTAAATACTCAGTGAGGGAGCTCTAAAGTCAGTCCTTCTTGATTGTTGTTGCACTATTTTCAAGAACCAAGTACACACAAGTGAACCCAGTGGGAAACAAACTTAAGACACTGTGATATTGAAATATGTCCCTGGTATGCTTCAATTTGTTGTTAAAGACTTGGTGGTCTTGAGTACCTGTGGCTGTGAAACAAATATTGCCACTTGACAATGGATTGAACCATTTTTTTTTTACCCAGGCCACCAAGTTGGTGTGGTTTCAATGTTGCAGTCATAGTCAGCAAGGCCAGTTTTGCTTTCCATATGATGTTGTATGCTGTAATCCTAAAATGCATTGTCTATTTTTGCAGGCTGATGTGTTTTCCTGACTCCATACAACAATAGGGCCTGGCTAGAGTGTGCTGTTCAGATAAGATTGAATATCACTGCTCAATTTGGACTTGTTGTCAAGATTGATAACGGGGGAAAAAGCACAAAGGAGGGACATACACAGAGGGTGCTATTAAAAGCAAAGCAATACCTAATATAACACACTAATGCACACTGGTCTATGTCAGTGAAGTGCTTCCATATCAACAGCCTGAGCCTTAGGCCTGAGAAAGTAAAGCTCCTTGGCCTGAAAATGCTGAGATGACATCAAAATACCTGTTACTTGGTTTTTTGCTTTTATCGTTAAAAACAGAAAACGCACAGAAACACACACCTACATACAGTACATCACACGCATAATTCACAGTTCTCCTTAGGATGCTTTTTTTATAGCAGCCTCTCTTATCCCTTGACCCAGCTCGTAACTATAGGACCATATCTGTAATGGTAACGAGCTCCACCCTTCGCTGCTATTTGCACTGAACAGGAAAGTATTTGCCGTCTACAAATAGAATAGTGATTTGAGAGGTCAGTCTGAGATAAGACCAATCTCTGCTTTCTCAATGCTGTCTTTTCTTGTGTTGGCATCAGTGAAAGATTTTAGTTTAATATTTGCCTGTTTCAAGAAATACCAAAACACTTCCTAGTTCCATGAATGATATGTTAGGTTTCTCCTAATGTATTGCCTGACCAAAGGGTGAGAGCACCAGCTCCCATGTTTCATTACTATGATGATGGCTGATGCAGTTAAACATTACTTGGAAGTTGTCTCATTGCACGTCCCATAAAGTGAGGTTTTGTTAAGCTTTGTGCCATCTGTGGTTAATGGGTGGGTGGGAGGTGTGGAGGATACAGCTTAAGCCTTAAGCACACACCGTAGCCTACACTTCAAAAAGCCTACTTAAAATGTCAATCCTCGCTGTGTTCTCTGCACCATTTGCATGTTTTTTGTTTTGTTTTAAAGACTCATCGGCTTGCCTTGCACATAATGTAAACACATCTTTTGAATGCAGACATTTACATTAATTTGTTTCTTTTTAAACAAAGCATGCAATGATATAAATTATGCTGAACGTGTGCAAATGGCTCATACTCACTGGTTATATATTTTCAATACTGATTAACCTTGGGGGACATTTAGTACGATCAGTGAGTTCTCAGTACATTCAGATGAGGGCCCAAAGCAGGCACTGTATCACCAGTACAACGGTACACCGTGTGAGAATGTCACTTAATGAGAGTGAATGTTTATCCGAAGATGTGTCAGGACATCAGGCTCCACGAATGAATACGCTGTAAATGACCATGTGCAGTAGGCCATTTGTACATTTTTATCAGGGGGGACGGAGCTGGTTAGTTTTGGTCACCAGTGACCAGCGAACCGCTCCATGAACTACTCTTTTGGTCCTGTATTTTTAAAGTACCACCCCAATTTTGTGTTCCTCCCAAGACAAAACTACATACTATTATCCTGTCAAAGTGTTATGAACCTAACGATTTATGTTGACCTTATAAGTGGTTAGTTGGCTAGTCAATAGCCCCCAGCCCCAAACTGTCACAACAAAGTCTTTTTCCAGTGCTCAACCAAACTACGGTATGTACGCTGTTGGGCTGGTTTGTGATTAGTTAGTTTGTAGTTAATTAGTTCTCATGGTATTTCTTTGACATTTTCTCAACTCTGACCTTAGAGAAAGATTTACTCAGTTCAAACATGGTTGGTCTGTCAACCATGTCCTAATTCAAGATGATACATTCCAAAATGTAATCTTATGAGGACTTGACTGACTACAAGCATGAGCTTTGTTATTTATTTGTAGCCACTGTCTCACTTTCCCATTTTGCATTTGCTACAAGTTTCCCCAGATTACTGTTCTGTAATTTCTTAATGTTTTTATGACCTGCACCAACAAAATGGATCAGAGAGGCCTTTGTGTCTGATTGAGTTTGCAGCCTCACAGCTCTGTTAAATCAGATGTGACTGCCAGTGGATTGATCCCTCTAACCTGCCAAGGTCAACACAACTGACCAGTGGTCCATTGACTATATGTCCTTCTCTGCTATAATGTAGAGCAAAGTAGTTGTCCTCTCCCCAGGAGAAAAACTGCACTTCTAATGTCTCACTTCCTCGTCCAAGAAAACGTTGAAGCCAGAGACATAAATCTGAACAGAATCCAACACTAGAGCGTCTGCAACTGAACTGATGTCTTCTTTTATTAGCCTGTCTCCTTTTCTACTCTCTACTTTCTACAACTAACAAGTCCCTGACACTATGCTTCTCTTGGACTGCAAGAGTCTCAACAAATAAAGTTGTTTTCATGGTTTAAAATAGCGCTATAGAACTCAAAGACAATCTCATACACATTTATTTTGCTGTTTAACAAAACTAAAAGGCTCGAGCATTCTAGCAGGTTATGTGTCTAACTGTTCTTCTGAAGAGTAGACTAATTCACCAGGATTGCATACCTTTCCCATAACCCCCACTGCAAAGCTTCTGGATTTAAGATGTTACAATGGAGACAGCCGGTAATGCCGGAAGAACCTTATGCAGCATGTTGTGCAAACATGTGCCAGCTGCATGTCATACACATGCATATAAGCTACACATGTGCATGCACATGTATTCATCCTATTTTTAATAGTAATTCCATTGTTTAATGCACAGTATGAGTCAGATTAAGGGCTGAACTGTACATTTGTAATAGGATATATGCACCAAATACCATTCAGAGCTGCTAACTTCATTGTGTGTCAATCAGTACACAGGCTTTTTAAGGAAACACTACTCCTTGGCTCTTTTCAGCTCACACAAGGGCATGATTGTGCCCTGAGCCTTTAGGTAACTGACTGACAGAGAAGATTTCCCAGTGAAAAGCATCAGGTTCTCTTTCACACCTTGCTACAGCTGCAGGAATGCATTAGAGCAGGGATCTACACCGGGGGGTCCGGAGTCCCTAGGCCTAGGGGGTCCTCACAATCAAAGCAGGAGGGCCTCCAAATAATTGTTTTGTGTTATTACATTTTTTCAAAATTAAAACGTCCTAACATGTATCCAACATATTATTAGCAAATATAAATCCCCACTGATGATAGGGTTAGTGCCTATAGGTAAGGTCGTCACTAAGACCTTACACATTTACACATGTATGATTAACGTGAAAATATGATTTATAAAATCATGCCAGCAATCATTAGGCCATTTAATAGCTTAGTATTCAATGCAAAACAAGTCTTTAGGCTACCCTACATGTCATTGTAGGCCCAGTTTAATTTTATATAATATATGTTGTGCCATCTTTCTTTCAGTTAAGGGGTCCTTTTCTTACTAAACGACCCCTGCATTAGTGGATAAAAGCTGTTAAAGAAGGTGATGCTCAACCAAACCGTAGCACACTGCTTTCAACAGCTGGCACATTGCATGGATTTTTTTTTAATACAAATTGTACGCTTACATAGTTGGTGCAAATTAAAACAAGTATTGATTATAAAATGATAGCATGTGAAATGATAGCATGTAATATATTCTGAGCTGTAGAGATATTTGTCCCCAGTACTTAGGCAGAAATTAGAACTTTGAAGAGAGGGTTTGCTTGTGGCACCCTCTCATAAAGGAAAGCACACTCTGTCATTATGATCAGAACTATCCAGAGAAAACCATGGGAGACCAGGCTAGGCTAGGACTTCCCCACAAACACACACACACACACACACACACACACACACACACACAATCCAATCTCAGCCTGTACCTTAATGGTCTGTTTAAACGGTTATTTAACTCAAGAAGCTGCAGTTGTTTTTCGCCAGCTAGATGATGAAGGTTTACAGCTTCATTTCAAAGCCCAGCACAAAACACATGCGCACAGCCACAGGTAAACTTACACACACAATGGCGTACATACATTTACATTTATATAACAAAAGAGGAAAAAGAGACACAGTCTTACTACAGACACACTCTCCCACATTGAAGGCTTCTGGGTCAGCCATGGAGACAATGTGTGAGACTGGAAGCATTGACACAGTGTCTTGTAATCTCTCCACTGAGGGTCACTCACATTCTTTGTTCAGCCAGAGAAAGAGCCTCAAATATAGCATCCTCTTCACTGATGCCTTCTGTGTGTGTATTTGTGCTGCCACAGTCTGAGAGCATGTGAGAAAAAGGCTCAAGTAGAGAGAGGCATTTTCTGAGTAATGATGATGAACAGGCAGAGGAATGCAGTGCCATGCGTGTTTGGGCAGGGAGGTGAAGGGGGCCAGAGGACTGGGGTGTCTGATGAGGTCTGCACTGGGAGACAAACAACGGGTGTCCTGAAGGCACGTGGAGTGAACTCTGTGGCTTGTGCTTACAGCACTGACCCTGCATGCCTCCAGAACTCAAACCTACTCACTGTTTGTAGTTAATGAGACCTCCTGATGATGTAGCATGGTGACCCGGAGTAAGGTCAAGAAGGCCCAATTCAGGTTACTTCATTGCTTGTCATTCCAGCCTGTTTCTCTCTCAAACAATCATGAGTAGTTTATGGTTAAGCGAAAGTAGGTAAATTGCATGCATTATTTTATCCATCTCAATTTTATTTCACCCATAACACGTGTGCTATCTTAGGTATAGGTTTAATCTAACCTCTTCATTAAAAACACCTCTGTGTTTTTGTGTCTGTGTGTGTGTGTGTGTGTGAGTGTGAGATTTCATGACCCGGTCCTTCACCCCAGCATCCCTGGGGAGGAGTTAACATCTGCCTCTGGTGGGGGTTGGACAGCCGCGCCTCACCTCTTTGTGTTTGGGTTGAGGTTAAAGACCATCTGCTTGTGCTCACACTGACAATAACATCACTCCACACTGATTTCCTGCAAGCAGGGACACACTTTCTTCAGAGTTAAATGGTCACATGATAAATAAAGTTATTACCTAAAAGTCAATCCAAATTTATACAGAATGTTTTTGATGAGTTACTTTGTGTTTTTCTTGGCACTGACAGTTTGGGCCCTATTTTATCTTCTTAACACATTTTTCCTGTTCTGCAGTGTGGAAAGGAGCTCTCATCCTATCAAATGCATGTACTGATAGACAAACACACTGGTCCTTTTTCTTCTTAGTCAGGACTGAACTTGTCCATGGACATATTTTTATCTTTCTTGCCACAGTTAAAGACATTAAAGACTTACACTGATCTTGGCTAGATTTGATCCAGCACGTGCTGCTAATGGTACAATTCCATGTGTGCTATATGTTTTTGTCTGTCTAGGCTCAGCACAGAGATGCTTTCTTCCAGGAGCGTTATGGCCAGTACGACCTTAGTGATCCATTCCTGGCGCTGCAACGGGACAGCGAGTCTGCGGAGCGCCAGAACACGCTCACCCAACCTCACACACACCTGCAAGGCCGGGCGGTGGGCCCAAACCCTCTGGCTGTGCTTAAACTGGTCATGGCTCACTGCAAAAAGATGCAGGAGAGGATGATGGGGCAGCTGGCTGCTGCGGAGAGCAGACACAGGAGGGTAAGTAATACAGTCGGGAACACACACCCTCATACATCCAGGGAGTTCTACAGCATATCTTCATTGCAGATATGCTGCAACCACCCAAGTACCCAGCCAGTGACCCACTGGGGCTCACACCTGTACAATAGGCTTGTTGAGTGTGTGCGAATGGATGTGCTTATCTATTTGTCTTCATGTTTCTCCTGTAGACTAGGCTTGGGTGACTGAGGCAGACAGTAGCCACACCCAGGGCTTTATCACAGCAGCGCTCATAAACATTTATCTCTATACTGTAAAGAGTGCTCTTTAGAGAGTTTATGGATCCGACAAAAGCTTGTATAAAAGGAGAGGTTCTACTATGCATGTTGATTAGTCGGGTGGCACCTTTTACAGCGGCAATACTGTGTGAGGCCGGACACCTCTTATAAGAGAAATAAATCAAAAGAGAATATAATAATTTGCTCATTTGAGAATGATGTCAAATTCAAGCACTGTCTGCATGTCACGTAATCTAATTCTTGGATTGCTCGATAGATGATAGCTGATCTGGAGGAGGAGAAACGACGGCGTGCTGAGGAGTCTGCGCAGAGTGATGATTTCACCTTCATGCTGCAGACACAAAAAGACAAACTGCTGCAACAGGTATGACTGACATAGATAAAAGATAAAAGGTAAAAAATACAAAGTGTATGTGTAGTGTAGTGTTTTTAGCAGTGTATGTGTGTGTGTTTATGTTTGGTAAAGTCTTAGCAGAACTCACAATTCTCACTTGCTGACAGGCAAGCACATCTGGTTAAAGAGATTCTACTTCTTCCCCCTCTCTCTCTCCCTATGCTCCTCATCTCTCCCTCTCCTCTCCTTTGCTTGCACGCTGGCCTTCATCAGAAAGGCAGCTTTGAGTTAAAACCAAGTGACTGAGCATGGAAGCATCAGTGCAGTTCCATTGTGTAACTCAGTAGGGTGGAGGGCTTGGCCTGTTAAAATACATACACACACACAGGCACCCATATGCACAAGCACAGGGCTGTTCCATAGGAAACAGAGGAGGAAGAAGCCATTGTTTAGTTGTCCAGCAGCCATGTGGCTTTATGGCCTCAGGAAACCTGAGATAATGGATGTCCATGTCTAATGCAAGGTCAGCTTGCAGCACACACACTGTGAGCACACAATCAACCACTGTACAAACTTTTTTACAAGGGCCTTACGTAAGAAAGGGTTCCTGAGTGTCTCCCAGTCTTCCTCCGGTTTTCCTGTTTTTTTTGTACACCAATCATAGACACTAGATTGTATTTAATCACCTTCCATTTCCTACTACTACTAATCAAAGCTTTTAAGCCATCCAATCACTGTCAAATGACCTCATAGCAAATTGAACCTTCCATAAACATGCCTTTCAAGCAACATATTATATTTAACAAGGAACAAATAGAACAGCTGCCTCTTTCTGTCCTTCTTCTGACTGAAACAACTTACTTTCCTAATTCTGTATGATTCAAGTGGACCTAATTTACCTTGTATTGGGTTTAGTCCAAAATACATATTCATATGTCTTACCCCAAAAACTATCATTTTCAAAAAAGGGGCAAGTTTCTCATCCTGTGTTGGATCTAATGTAACAAAGCAGTGCTCTTTTGCCTCCTTGTGGTCAAATGTGGAAAAGCTGCTTCGCCTTGACTCTTGTATCTCACTCCCTCTCTTTCTAGTTGGAAGTGGAGCGTGCAACAGTGCGGAAGCTAGAGAAGGAACAAGCACAGGCAGTGAGCCAGGTAGAGGAGTCACTGTCCCAGCAGCAACAGCTCTCCTCAAACCTGACTCTGGAGCTCCAGAAAGCCAGCAGCCAGGCTCAGGAGGAGGCTCACAAGGTCTCTCAACTCCGCACCTTGCTCCAAGAGGAGACCAATGCCCTGGAGAAGCTCCGGGGGGTTCTTGAAGATAAGAATAGCAGGGCAGTCCAGCTAGAGGCCAGGTCTGAGAGGCAGCTGGCTGAGTTTGACACAGAACGAGAGCAGATGAAAGCCAGGATTAGGAAAGAGGAGGAGAGGAGTCGGGAGCTGGAGAGACAGCTGGAGGAGCTGAGGAAGAGGTTGGCTGAAACTGGAGGAGGCAAAGAAGAGGGAAAGGAGGCTGTGACAGAAGTGACAGACTCGCTTTCCAAAATGATGATGATGTCCACCTCTGTTCAGACAGAGCCGGATGGAAAGATAACTATTGCTCCTAAATCCTTCTCCCTGTCAAAGGTCAATGGCCATTACACTCATAAAGAGACAGAATCGACACAGGAAGGCAGAGGAGCGGAAAACGGAGGGGTGGTAGAGAATGGGGGAGGAGCACTTTTGCATTCTCCTCTTCATCAGCCTCCTCACGCTCACTCTCCCTCTAGCACAGCCTCCTCTTCCCTCTCTTCTTCCCCCATTTCCTCCCCCGTCCTTGCGAAGCGCCTGGGCAGCCCAGGCTTCCATCAGTCTTCCTACCAGGCTGGCGTCAACCAGCGATTCCAGGCTGCTAGGCACAAGTTCCAGAGCCAGGCTGAGCTTGAGCAGCAGCAGCATGGTGGCCCTCTTTCGCCCAGAGACCTCTCCCCCACCACCTCTTCCATCCCTCCCCCACTAGAGCACAGCTCGGCAAAGCAGCTAGCCCGCAACACTGTCACTCAGGTGCTGTCCCGCTTCACCAGCCAGCAATCAGGCGTTAAGCTGGCGCCAATTAGCAGCTCGCCATTTGGTACAGACTACCGCAATATAGCCGCAACTCCTCCTGGGGGTAGGTCGCCTTCCTCAGGGCCTCTATCTCCGGGTATCCGCTCCCCCCTCACTCCTCGCTCCGACAGGACCCATCATCCTCCGATCCCTCCCAAGAAGCCTGGCATGAGTCCTACTCCAGTCTCCCCTAGTCACTCGGCTCGGACCAGCCTGTTTCCAGAGCTGACAGGTAACTGTGGACACAGCAACAGTGGGCTGGAAGGGGCCAATGAGCCAGACCTGGTTTTATCTTCTGGCAGTTAACGGCCGGATCATAATGGGTCATGTCCTAATCAACAGCTAATGTAATATTCATCTTTGCCAGTCCTTAATTCACACTTGGTAACACTCATAATCAGTAACATACACTTTAATTTAAGAGTTTGTTACACCCCTACCTCTATACCATAATCTGAGAAAAAATCAGAAAATAACTATTTGAAATAAAATATAGTATATTATGATTTCTTTTTATCAGATTTAATATTTCTATTAACGTTCCTGTCTGTATTGCTTTATATAGATTTTTTGTAAATTGGAACTTTTAGAATGAAAATATTAATCATTTGTTTTTCACTTTAACCTTATGTTAAGGGTGTTTAGATTTCATACAGTATATAGATAGACCACGCTAAAGACCTGTTGGTTTTGAAGAAAGAAATGTTAACGAGATTTCATTGTACAACACTCCTTTTTTCCCCTTCATGCTTAAATAGCATGTCCTGTTAGTATCAAAAAGAAGACTTTAGTCAGAGGCAACACTGTATAGCAAGTAGAAGGGCTAAATATAATATATGAATGTATAGCAAAGCTATCATTTCTCAATAGAGTAGTGGGTAGTTTGTTTTATCCCCAATGAATCCTTATGCAATTCATGTTGATATCCATGGAAACACTATCATACTGTAAATAGTTTAAGGTAAATTTCCAGTTGATTCTCTATGAAAGATCACATGCACCATATCGACCAGCCCTACATGCATGTGCTTTTTTTTCCTATTACACTTGTCATGACACTGAATCTTGTCTTGAAAAAGAAGAACACACTTTGTACTACATTACTGTAAGATACCGTATATCTGATTTTTTTCATTCAGGGAAGGTTAATTTTTGCTTTACCCGATGTCATGACTAGGTGCTAACTTCATCCCTTCAATGAACATAATGGGGACTAAAGGTCTAAATCTTGCTACTGCAACTGTTTCTATAGTATGTCAAATTATTGACATGGTATTGTGTCTTGTCCTAACAGTGCTACATGTTTGTTTTAGGTTTACTGTGTTTTGTTTTCTGGCTTTAAAATCAAGAATTGATTGAAACTGTTTCAGTCAGTCAAATTAAATCTGTAGATATATACAGTTTTCCTACGAGGGGCGATATCCATCAGCTGTCTCTGGTAAATACGCATATCATGAACACCTGCAACATCTAGCGCTGTTTTCAATAAATTGCCCATGCCTTAACGCTCACTGTTTCAAAGTGTTTCTGTTAAAACAGCTGACAATCTTCTAGGTCTTGAGTAATAGGCTATGTGAAATAACAATCTAGCCAAGATGTTCAGTCCATTTATTTGTACAACAGAATGGGGCAGTACAGTCTTGAACTTTATAACTGATCGGCACACAATTGTAGCATAGTGTGAGGGTTGAATACAGAACATTGTATAGCTAACAAGTAACTGATCCAGAGTCAGCCTATGTAGACATTATGTAACACACAGTACGATATGGCCTTACAGAAATCATGTATAGTATACAGTATATAATCTTGCCTTACAGTGCATGACAACTGCCTTGCGTTCACTTAGCATTGACCATTACACCGTTTGTTACACTTAAGAATAGTTCA
Organism: Etheostoma spectabile; assembly: GCF_008692095.1. Lineage (NCBI taxonomy): Eukaryota > Metazoa > Chordata > Actinopteri > Perciformes > Percidae > Etheostoma > Etheostoma spectabile. Next base: position 8,115,188 of record NC_045739.1, read on the forward strand.
GTGCAATGTCCTAAGACTCCAACATAAACCAGCATATTAAAATAGAAATTTGCATACATGGGTGGGATGATGGAGTTCTTTACCATAGGAAAGAGATTTTGGCAAATAAATCTTGGTTAATGAGTATTTTTCTTTCACAAAGAAAAAGCTGTACAGCAATAAAGCTGGTGTTGCCAAAGTAACAGAACAGAGAGTGCATTATTGATGCAACAGCCTAGAAGTTGATTTATCTTAATTCTGTCATCATTGCTTGCATGGATGGAGACATACATCAGCGGAGCACAGCAGGAAACAAGTGAACACTCTCTCAGCCCTGACAGACACCGACACACATACAGGTCAACAGTGCAGGGACAGAGCTATGCTGAGGACTATGCCACTCCCAGATGTTAATAGCAGGTAGTTGTTTCTATGTTGCCAGATTTTACTGATGCAGATTCCAACATACATGACAACCAAAAAACTTTCACAAAATCTGTATTTCCCTGTCCAAAATCAAACCCTGATAAGTGATGTGTGCTTCATTTCTCTCATCAGCTGCCTTGTGTGGTGCTGGTTCTTTCCATGTGCTGAAATCTCTCTTGTGACATAATCAAAGTTCTCCATCAGTTTGACTAAGGTAAAATATTGTAACTTTTGACACCTGAATCTCGGGAGTTCTGTGATTACTTATACAGCCGAAGGAAGATTAACTTCTTTAATGTAGCAGTCCTGAGCACAGCCTTGCACGCTGACCCAACACAACTTTTTCATAACACACACCCGGAAGTAACCAGTTTCTCCAACCACGATCATCTCCATAACCACAGCTTCCCAACAGCAGACGGAAATCTGTGCCTAATAGTCTGCAAATCTTCAGTTATACTTTTTTTTTGTGTGTTTTTTTTTCAATTATTCCTTGCCCCACACTGTATAGTTTTGCTTTGGTTAGTCCTTGCGCATGTTTAGGCGGGTTGTGGGCCTAGTGGAGCGTGCATCTCCACGGTAAGTGCCTGACCTTCGACTAGGCATTCTGCATTTCCTTGCCAATTTTGTAACTGAGGATCTTATTCCAGTCGATCTTAGTGCGTGTGACAGGCAGCTGGCGACGCAGGGCCTTAAAGGTGGTGTCAGACATGGTCTGGTAGTTCTCACTGATTGCAGTCTGAGGGCAAAAATGAAAGGGAAACAAATAGGTATAATATTTTTAGATTTTTTTATTTCAAAATGCAAATTTACATTTTGAAATTTAAAAAAAAGTATATCAAACGAGTAGTCGGTAAAAAGCAGCTTACCTGGTAGTCATTTTCGGCATTCTCTATAATGTCAACAAATTCCTTGGCTGTCTGACTTTCATTCTGTTTCAAACACACATACAAGTTTAATATACCTTTAACTATGTAAATATCCACACTCCTTATATTTCTTTATTTATATTTCTTACATTTCTAATATCTGAGCAACTGTAACAGAGTTTCCCTTCGGGGATCAATAAAGTATTTCTGATTCTGAATCATCACCTTTTATACTACTGAAAGAGATGGATGACCTTTTTTTTTTATATATATAGCTGACACAGTATCAAACTTGTAAGCAGCATAAAGTTGAAACCATGGCTGAAAGACACAAACGCTTAGATATTACATTTTTTACTTACAGTCACTGGTATTGATTCCTCTACCTCCTTATGGCTAACCAGCTGCACGTTCCCATCTTCATAATAATGCACCTAGAGACAGAGAAAAGATTAATTAGTAAGCTGGTGTTTATTTTTTTTAAATAGTCCCCCTTAACTTACTTATCATTTATGCAGATGAGCTCACTGAATTCACCTGGATTTTCAACACTCCTACCACCTGAGCAGTGGACTGACCAATGGTTAGCTTCCACTCTGACCTACAGCGACCATTCCTGTGGCAGAGAAAGGATGAGAAGCCTACATTACAAACAGACAGCAGCATCAGGAAGCTTAAAGCTGAGGGAGGTAGAATTTTTAAAATACGCCAGAAGAGTGAGACCTTGAGCCAAGTCAGAGATGCCAAAATGTAGTAGTCTTTCAGACCATTTGAATTACAATACTCTGAAATCTACTGTGTTATGATTTGTTTGTCCAATGATGCCCTAAAAGAAAATGCCTAACCCAGCTTTAAAGCGCTCATATTATGCTCTTTTTCAGGTTCATAACTGTATTTTGAGGTTGTACCACAGTAGGTTTACATGGTTTAATTTTCAAAAAACACCATATATTTGTTGCACTGCACATTGCTGCAGTTCCTCGTTTCATGCTGTGTGTTTAGGTCTCAGTTTAGCTACAGAGTGAGACATCTCACTTCTATACTATCTTTGTTGGGATTTTCACATGCGCAGTAGTTAGGTAAGATCACATCAGCTACATAACTTTCTCCAACTTTGGTCAGTACAAGGCAGGATTAGTTGGGAGACTTCTTCTAAACGAGGTGCACTTGTGGAATACCTGCAGAACAGGGACATGGAAGTAGTTCTTTTGTAGATTATGGTGAACTAGTGTGTGTTGTAGCAGTGCCATTGAGAACGAGCTAGCATGCTAGCGCTAGCATGTGCTACGGTTAGCCACCTCGTCTCGGCTAGTGACGTAGAAAGCCGTGCAGATTTTGAACAGCTCACACAGAGACTGAAGGCAGAGGACATTCAGAAACCGTATCTAATTCAACAGCATGGATAGTTTTTTTACTGAGGGACCAATTATTTCACTTTTATAAAAAAATAAAAAAAGATATACTATGTAAATCTGTTAATTTGTAAAGTTAAATTTGTGATAAAGCTATGTTATAAAAGATTAGCAACATATCCTAACACATTTACATATATTCATATAAGCTTTCAAACAGCTGTTTGCAGGGAGGTAACTATACCAGAAGTTTTTGGGTTGAAACTGATGTCCCTCGATGCAGGCTATGATCGTTTGCTGACCATCAACTGTTTTGCCATATACCTGTAACACACAGATGGTAAGGGTAAGTATGGGTAAAATGTAGTCTATTGCTGAGTTGAATATTTTGCCACAATTGTTGTGCCTTACCGTGCAGACTCCAGTAGGGTAGTGCTCTTTGACGTAGGCACTAAGGGAAGTATCACAGGCATCTCTCCAGCTTTTCAGGGCCGTCTCTCCTTCATATGGCTGCACGTCGCTCACCTCTTTTCTTAGGTGATCGAAGCGGAACGCCAAGCGGTTGCGGGGGTCCAGGAAACGTCCCTGACCCAAGTCACCATGCTCTGTGATCAGGACCTATCAATAAGGGAGAGGAACATTTGAAATAGGCTGGCTTTTGGCACTTCTGTAATATACTTACACTATCACTTTAGCATAAAACACACCGGCTCCTCGTAGCCCTCTAGTTTGGCAGGAGTAAACTGATCCATGTTGTACTGGGCAAAGGAGCTGGACAAACAGAATGGGCAAATAAGTAAAGTAGCCATTCATAACACAACACCAAAATGCTGTAAGCAAATGTTTTAACTGACCATTTTGAGAACACAAGCCATATATATATATATATATATAT